>NC_134091.1:63034688-63344888 GCF_000715075.1 Nicotiana tabacum | reverse complement strand
TTGATTGTAGAGTAGGAGGCTTCGCCTCCACATCCCTAACATGAACAAGATGATATATCTAACCTTTTGAGATCATCTTCCTTGCCTTAAGATAGGAAAAAAACCTACCTTTCGGCGTAGCAATGTTCTCCTTCCATTCAATGATGGGTTCACCAGGAAACAGAAACCTAACCATCTTCGTACGATAGTCAACATTTGCATAGCATGAGGCCAACCAGTCCATTCCCATTATCACATCGAAATCAACCATTTCTAACTCAAATAAATTTGCCGAGGTCTAACGACTACAAATCATCACAGTTCAACCTTTATATACCCTTCTAGCAATCACAGAATCTCCTATCGAAGTGGATACCGCAAGTGGTTTACTTATCAATTCAGGTTCAACGCCAAACTTATTAGCCACAAAGGGTGTACATATGATAATGTAGATCCCGGATAAATTAGCAGATATACATCATAAGAAATCACAGACAATATACCTGTCACAACATCCGGAGATGACTCGAGATCCTGTCGACCTACTAGAGCATAGGTTCGATTTTGAGCACCACTCAAACTCAGCACTGCACCTCTACCTCTACCATGACCTGTTGACTGTTGAAAACCCTATGCTGGAGGTCGAACTGATGAGGAAGAGCCAGACACATATCCAGTCGGCTGAGCCATACCACCACCTCCTCTGTTTGGACAATCACGCATCATATGTCCAGGTTGTCCACAAGAATAGCACACATCGGAACCTCGACGGCAAAGTCCAAAGTGGTCCTTGCCGCACTGATCACAACGAGGTGTTGGGGGTCTCGTCTGACCAGTATCCCTATGATATTGTGAACCCGATGCCCTCGAACTCTGACCTGAACCAGAATAGGTAAATCAATCATACCGAGGCCTCTGAAACTGTGGAGGAGCACTAGCTACAGGTGGCACCGAACTCCTAGAAGACTGGTGCCTAATACTGCCTCTGAAGTTATCAGAATACCCTGAAAATATCACCCTCTTATGCTTGCCTCTATCCTACTCCCTATATGCCCTTTGTTGGCGCTTACGATCCTCTAGGTTCTGGGCATAATCCTGAATACGGGAAATATCCATGCCCTATACCAAGAAGGCTATCGTGCACTCATTTATCAGATGTGGTCCCAACCCGTTCACGAACTAGTGCACCCTATCGCTCATCTCGGCCACCATATGGGGAGCATACCTTGCTAAACAATCAAACTGCATACTATACTCTCGTACACTCATATTACCCTGTCGAAGGTTCCAGAACTTATCGGCTCTAGCTCGCCGTATCTCAACTGGCAAGTAGTGATGAAGAAAGGCATCAAAAAATTCCTTCCACACAGCTGGAGGAGCGTTCGGAACCCTAGATCTCTCCCAACTATCATACCAGAAAATCGCTAAATCCCGTAACTGATAAGAAGCCAACTTTACTGCCTCCGTATCACTAGCATGCATAACCCGCAGTGTACGATGAACCTGATCAATAAAAGTCTGCGGGTCCTCCTTGGGGTCTGATCCGGTAAACACTGGAGGGTCTGAGCAGCTACCAAGCTAGTCAACAACTGCACCGCGTTGCGCATATTGTGGTCTGTAGTGCCAGACGGAGGAACTGGAGGTACTGGGTGCCTCCTAATATCCTCTGGAGGAGACGAAGAGGTATGAGACGGCATCTCACTCTAAGCCTCACTTTGGCATGCTCTGGCTGGAGGCACCATACTAGTATCCTCTCCCGCATCTGTATCAAGCTGCATACTAATCGCTTGCTTCCTAGTCGAAGGCATCGCTGAAACAAAACAAGGTGAATATTAGATATGAACACTTACGACTCAACTCTACACACGATCTAGATTCAGGAAGAAGGTAACAACCCTAGATGTCATGTAGCCTCTTGATTATAAATGTGGTACGCTACATATCAATAATCAAGACTCTACTAGACATGGCTCATAGACAACCCCTAGGACATACTAGCTTTCATACCAAGTTTGTCACGACCCAAACTGGAGGGCCATGATTGGCACCCGGCCATACCTACCGAGCACCAACGCACATTTTATCTAACTTTTCATATTATCTATAAGGGCCGACGAGATCAATATAAATGGTAGACATGAATCCTAAAGAACCAAAAATGAAAGATAATGGCATGAACATACATAACATGGGACGACAAGATTGTCAAGAAACTATATATAAGGTACGAGCTACCACGCTGCCATGAAAGACTATACAACAAAAATTAGCCGACAAGGCATTCCAAACCATATATGAGTCGACACCTGTCTATGAGCCTCTAAAGGAACATAAGTGGCGCAACATTGCCGGAACAGGCCCCGACATACCCATAATCTCTATAACAAAAATGCATACCAAGACCACGACAAGTCCGGAGTAGGGATCTCGCCAATAACCGCTGAACTGGGCAGCCTACTATGGTGGGGAAGCTTCGCCTACATGTCTATCATGAACTGCAGCATGACATGCAGCCTCCACAAATAAAAAGGATGTCAGTAGGAATAAAGTACTAAGTATGTAAGGCAGGAAAGCATAAGTGAGAACAGTAATATAAATAGGGATAGAGAATATACAACCTATAACATCTGGGTACCTCTGAGAGCTACTGACATGAAATGCATGATACACACACACACACAAACTTTTAAAACATACGCCTCTGTGGGTATCATCAAACTTTTAAAACATACACCTCTGTGGGCATCATCATCATCATATCGTACCCGGCCATCATCAGGCTTGGTAGAATCGTACTCGGCCACGTGGAGCTCGGTAAAACCCAATTGATCAGTGTTTGCACAATAGGTGCCATACACGTCTGACTATAGCGCGACTCGGTAGAGTAAAATAGATACATATATATGATGCATGCTAGACTCATTGGAATCACATCCTCCGTACACGTTATTAGGACCAACTCTTCATCAAGAATCTTATAAGAATTAGGAAGTACCAATAATGTTGATAATATAAGAATAAGAGGAGTAACATCAACATCAATTGTTCTATTAGAAGGGAGACAATCTAAGTACTACTAGCTTCAAAGAGTGGAGTATCTTTGGAAGCTTGTTCATTACAGTATGTACAATCGGAGTCGTGAAAAATAAGAAACGGGATAGCGTCACATACCTTGTATATACTGCCCAACCTCAAGCTGTGCAAATGTCACGTCTCCTTAGTCTACAATAAGAGAAATGACACTATCGTTACCGTTTAAGCATCGTAACTATTATGTATCGACTGCAACCTATTTTACGATGAAACGGACAGTACCTCCCCTATTTATATGACTTCCCACAAGTCAAAACAATCACCAAACAGCCCAAACAACATCATTAATAATCATATTGAGCCTCCCAAAACAGTCCACCAACCAACAACATTACTACCAAGCCTTTCGATATATATATTTCACAAGTTCTAGCTTCAACGACTTAGCCGCAACTTGGATAATCTTAAATACATGTAGAGTAAGAGGTTACTTACCTTTAAACAGAAAGAAAAACTCCAATTTGACCTTAATTGTCCACGAAATATCCCTCCAATGCTGCCACAAGAACAAGGAAGCGAAACTAGCAATCAATTCGGATCTTTCGGCACTAGAATCACAATAACGTAAAGAACCTATTCCAATTACCATAACAACAATACGAACCCTATAATATCGAAGTCAAATCCCGATCAAACCTTTGAACTTTCCAAAGCTTCAAATTGCTAACTTTCGCCAATTATGGCCAAAACTTTCTAGAAGCATCAAAATGCAAATCTGGGCATATTCCCAAGTCCAAAATCACCATTCAGACCTAACAGAACCATCAAAATTCCGATCCGAGGTCAAATACACAAAAGTCAAACTTAGTCAACTCTTCTAACTTAAAGCTTCTTAGTTGGGAATTATTCTTCCAAATCAATCCCGAATAACCTGAAACTAAAATCGACTATTCACACAAGTCATAACACATCATATGAAGCCACTCAAGACTACAAACAGCTGAACGAAATGCAAATGCTCAAAACGATCAATTGAGTCGTTATAGGGTCGTGATGGCACATAGTCTCTAAGACTAGGTAAGCCTGTCAAATGATGGTATCAATCAACATATAACAACTTCAAATTAATGAAAAGCTATAAAATATGATAATACTGCCAAAATTGGATACAATAATAAGCTTTCTAAAACCCGATAATACTGATTCATAAGCTCTAAATGGAATGCATATCAATTCTCGAGGAGTACAATATTATTTGAAATACATAAATAGTAGAAATAAAGTAAAGAAGGTGACTCTGAGGCCTACGAATAGAAGAAAGAGGATACCTTGAAGCCTCAAATAATCACAAGCATGGCTCCCTACAAATGGAATAAAGAGGATACTCTACTTGATCAGAAGTACTTGGATCAGCACAAAAATGTACAGAAGTGCAATTTGAGTACACCACAGTCGGTACCCAGTAAGTATCAAGACTAACCTCGGTGAAGTAGTGACGAGGTTCAAATCATGTGATACTCACTAGTCAAATAAGTTGTGTGACATATAAAAAAAACCTAACAACATAATATATAACAGAGACAATATCTACAACCTTTTCTGAACATGTGATAACAACTCAAACAAGTAAAAGCTCAGCTTGACAACAAGTCATCAAATAGAAACACAAACATATGGCACCCCATTCCCATAATTCTATCACAATAATAATAGCCACTAGTATCGCTCCTCCCTGACAATAACAATATTCAGCCTGGTCGTTCCCGCCTGACAAAATAATAATATCCCACCTTGTCGCTCCCGCTTGATAAAATAAGAATATCATGCCTTGTCGCTCCTATTTATCAATATCCCGCCTTGTCTCTCCCGCTTGACAAAATAATAATATCCTACCTTGTCGCTCTAGTTTAATAATATTCTCATCACAACAATTACAACATCAATCACAATCGCACGACAGAAACCTCATGCCAACACTCCAACAATCTGCCCAACATGTCCACATCTGCCATGATCACAGTAATACAACATGCCAATAATTGTTATCAAGACATAAACTCATAAATGTTGCCCACACAATGCACAAGGACATAACAATAGGTAATACATATGGTTGTTCAATATCAATATATGAATACAACTAACTCAATGATCAACAACATCACAAATGCCCAACTTGGCTAATTAAGAAAATGATAATCCTAAAACACGATCTCTAGCATGGAAATATAAGCTCAAGTAGTCATCCAAGGCGAACATATGTATCACAGAGATCTCACAGTCAAAACTATACGATAAAAGCAAATCCCAAGTCAAGTTTAGTCATTTCATACATTGCACCCACATATGTACTCGTCAGCTCACATATGTTTGTATCAATTTGGTTGCATCAATTTTCATCACAATCAAGCAATTAAAGTCCAACCCTAGGGGTTTGTATCGACCCGGTCGGTCGTTTTGTGTATTTGAGCATGTTTCCCTTTTTGAAGCTTTCCGTATGTGTATTTGTGATTTTATGACTTGCAGGAGTTGTTAGTTTCGTTTCGGGGATGTTTTAGAATGAGTTGGACCCTTTGGTTCATTATTTTGAAGCCTAAGTTGGAAATGTTGACTGAAGGAGGCCTCCTTCGGGATTTGGATGGTATAGAATTTAAAGTCAAAATGGTATTTTGATGGCTGGGAATACGGGATTTGATCTCATTTCTCTCATTTTAGTACTAGACTCGGTAGGAGGCGATTTGGAGAGGGGAGTTTCATATACAATCATTGGTTAAGTGATTTTGATCAATTTCGAACTATATTACATGATTATATATGAGATTTAACATCAAAATTATAAGAATCAAAGAGAAATTTCGGGAAAATTTGCTTGTGTTTTAAAAAATAAAAATTTGGGATTTGAGAGTCGAATTGGAATCGAATTTGAAAAAAATAAATACATATATGGACTCGTGGGGTTATGAATAGTCATGATCTACACTTGGACTCGGGTATTGACCGGGCAAGCCCGGGGTTAACTTTTATTGACTTTTGGGAAATTATGTAATGGTCATAGCTTTATTAATCGTAATTAGTTTCTCTTGCATTGTTTGATTATATTAAGTCATTTTTTGTTAGATTTGAGCCATGTAGAGGCAAATTTTAAAGGGAAAGCTATTTTTGAGTGTTGATTTGGCCTAGTTGAGGTAAATATCTTGCCTAACTTTGTTTGGGGAAAACTACCCCTTAGGATTGGGTTTGATTGTGCTATTTGAACAATGTGGAAGACGTGTACATGAGGTGATGAATGTGTACACATGCTTATATGTATAAAAGTTGAGCGGTTTAGACTCTTAGGTTACTTATAATCATTAATTGAAGTTATTATAGTTTGTTCTATCTTTCGTTGTCAAATTTATTCTTACATGCCTTATTTGAAGTCATTATTACATGTTCTAGTTTCCACTGTCAAGGTTACTCTTATATGCATTCATTTGTAGTTGTTGTTATATGCAATTCTCTCCATTGTTGATTTATTCTCATGTATTTAGTCGCTGATTCTATTTCATGCTATTTCTTTCATTGTTAGGCTTATGTTATGCACTTGAATTGGAAGTTTCCATTTCATGGAAATACCTTCATTGTGGAGTTATTAAAGTTGTAGATGTGAAGGATATTAACACATTGTGGTTGAAGTTGTTGATTATTGAGATATCTTTCCTTGTTGAGTTGTTTCACATTTATTTTGTTGTTATTGAGATTCTTGTACACATTGTGGTTGAGCCGTGGGCTATGTGTTGTGGTAACATTGGTATTGTTGATTTTGGAAATGTTGTGGCATACGGGCACGTGTGGTGCGATTTGATTATTATTTTGTGATATTGATGCACATGCGATGGTATAAGGATAGGGGTTGATTTGCATGTGGAGAGATACGGTGGGATTTATACGCGTGTTGCTAGTAAGGAAATTACTTGAAGCTACACAGTGAGATAAGGGGGCTAAAGAATGTGTATCTATTTCGGGAAAAATATTTTTAAAAATATAAATGCAAGGCTCACGCGGCGATATAAGGAAGATTGTGATTGTAAATTGTGAAATGTGAACATGAGGTGTGGTGCCTTAGATGTGATTCTTGTTGTACATTCTATGTTGGAAAGGCTAGTTGATCGAACGGTTATTGTTATTCCTTCATTTGTCTTACTTGTATTTGACTGTATTTGATTACTTGTGTTACCTTCTACTACTGTCTTTTCTACTATTTGTTTTCACATCAAATAGTATTGTATTTTGAGAATTCTAGCGTACTTCTTAGAGCTTATGACTCAGTTACACCGATTTGGGGAATTTTGTGATTGTTATCCAGTATTAATGATATCATGAAATTTATTAGTTAATTTAACATTCTTTGTCGTTATTTCTGTTAAATTCTCTTGTATGTTAGGCTTACCTGGTCTTAGAGACTAGGTGTCATCACGACATCCTAAGGTGGGAATTTGGGGTCTTGACAGGGTTATTCTCTCGCACTAGGTTAAGCAACATACTTATCTCAAATAGTCCCAATTCAACACTCAAAACTAGACTTTCCCTTAGAAATCATCTCCCCCTGCTCAAATCCACCAAATAACGACTCGATAACATCAAACAATACAAAAGGAATCAATTTCAATTATTAAAGTTACAATATTTACCCAATTCCCAAAAGGCAACAAAAGTTAACCCTAGGCCCACCCAGTCAAAACCCGAGTCAAATGGTAGATCCTAGCCATCCATAACCTCATGATAACATATATATGATTATATTCAAAACCGAGTCCAAGTCGACTCTCAAATCTCCAAATTTCATTTTTAGAAAAGTTTTGACAAACACCCCAATTTTCAGTCACAGATTCATCAATTAAATGATATATCAAAGATGAAATCAAGGAAAAATAATCAAATCCAAGTTAAAAACACCTTACTCAATCCAAGTGGGTGAAATTCGCCTCAAATATCGCCTCAAACCCAGCTCCAGATCTCTAAATATAAAATAATACATCTTAGTCACATGCGACCATTGCAATTGCGACCACTAGCTCCTAAATCCGAACCAGGCCTGCCTTAGAAGATGTCGCCAATGCGACCTCACACATCGCAAATGCGAAGTCAGCAAACGTCGGAAAAACGACCAAATGATCGCAAATGTGATCTGCCTATGCCCAGGTCCCCCTTCGCAATTGCAAGACTGAATTCGCAAATGTAAAGTCGGCTACCCCTACCCATTTTCCCAATTCAACATGGACCTCACAAATGCGAACTGGTTCTCACATTTGCGAGACCTGCAGCACTAGCAAAACTAAACCTCAACCCGAAATGCTCCGAAACATGTCCGAAACTCACTCGAGCTTCGGGCTCCACACAAGTATATAAACTCATACAAACTCGCTCGCAAGCTAAAATCTAGAACTACGAATTGAACACCAAAATGTATGAAAATCACAATGAAACTCAAGAACTTCTAAAATCACAACCAAGCGTCTGATTCCTATTAAACCAACTCAGAATGAGACCAAACATTGAACACAAATTCTAAATGATAAAATAGACCTATTCCAAATCCTCGTACCATAATTCGAACCAAATTGTAGCGACCTAACCAGTCATTTTGAGCATTTGTACTTTGCTCGGTAGTTTACGGGCATGAGTAGCTCCGTATGATGTATTATGACTTATATGAATCATCGGTTGCAATTTTTAGGTTATGTGGAATTGAATTGAAAGAATGGATTCATTGTTGAAGCTTTAAATTGGGAGAGTTGACCAAGTTTGACTTTTATTGAATTTGAACCTGCAACAGAGTTTTGATGGTTCTGGTAGGTCCGTTGGGTGACTTAGGAGTGCGTCTGAATCGTGATTTGGAGGTCCGTAGTGGAATTTGGCTTGAAATGGCGGAAGTTGGATTTTTTTTTGGAAAGTTTGACCAGTAGTGGACTTTTTGATATCGGGTTCAGATTGTGATTTTGGGAATTGGAATAGCTTCGTTATGTCATTTGGGACTTGTGTCAAAAATTTGAGGTCAAGTCATTTTGATGTTGTTATGAGTGATTTGAGGCCTCGAGTAGGTCCGTGTTATGTTATTAGACTTGTTGGTATATTCGGTTCCCGAATGGCTCGGATGAGTTTCGGACGAGGTTCAGATCACTTTCATTGCATAGTGAATTGCTGAAGGCTGTTGGTTCTGGTATGATCGCACATGCGGCTGGTTTTACGCAGGTGCGATGGTCGCAGAAGCGACGGAGGAGTCGCAGGAGCGTGAAGGGGAGCTGGGCGTGAGGATCGCAGGTGCAGGTGCTTGGACGCACCTGCGCAACCGCAGATGCGGTTCAAGTGCGCAGAACCGCGATCGCAGAAGTGGCTTAAAGACCGTAGGTGCGAGGGATTGATGGGTCAGTTGTTTTCGCAGAAGCGAAGTTTTACCTCAAAAGCGGTGGTTGCAGATGCGACGAATTGTCTGCAAATGCAGAATCGCTGGGTAGAAGCTATATTATCGAGGGTTTTGGTTCTTTCTTCATTTTGGGAGCTATGGAGCTCGGATTGAGGCGATGCTTGAGGCAATTTTCAGCATATGAATTGAGGTAAGTGTTCTCTACTCGGTTTTGGTTATATTTCATGAATCAACCTTTGTTTTTGGTAATTGGATTGTGAATTTTAAAGAGGAAATTGGGGGTTTTGGCCTAAAGTTTCGTAATGATAATTTTTGAGTTCTGAACATCGATTCGAAGTCAGATTTGAGTGAAACTAGTATGGTTGGACTCGTAATTGAATGGATTATCAGATTTTGTGAGTTTTGTCAGGTTCCGAGGTGCGGGCTTGGGTTGGACGTTTTGGTCGATTTTGGGCTTTTGATTAAAGATTCGACCTTTTTCATTTGGAATTGTTTCATTGGGCTTTATTTGATGTATTTGAGTTGCTTTTTGGATAGTTTTGAGTCGTTCGGAGGTCTCTATACTTGTGATGGCATATTTGGAGCATCGCTCTTGGCTTGCTCAACATTGATATTAGCTTGTTCGAGGTAAGTAACTCTTCTAATCTTTGAGCTGAGGGTATGAAACCCCGATATATGTGTTATGTGATTTGTGTTGAGGTGACGCACATGCTAGGTGATGGGCGTGTGGGCGTGCACTCTGTGAATTGGGACTCTGTTGTTTCCATGGCACTGTATAGTGGTCCTAATTTGTTGATGTCTGTGTTTTTCACCATGTGATAAAATAACTGAGATGTTAATCATGCTAGATACCATGTTTAGGCTTTATGACGATACTGCTAGGACCAATAGTGGTCGTTTCTTGCTGCTATTTCACTGTTTTCAGTGATATTTCGTACTCAGTCATATTCATACATTCATATCATATCTCAGTCTCGGTTGTTATTTATTGATGCATCATATCATTGTTGTCGGGCTAGTTTCATGACATTGTGAGCATATGAGTAAAACTTGAGAGATTGATGACTGAGTGAGGTCGGGGGCCTATTTGTGAGGATATTGATACTATAGCACATGAGTTGTCCATGCGGCACATGAGTTGTCTATGCGGATCCAGATATTGATATTATGGCACATGAGTTTTTCGTGCATCATGTGAGTTGTCCGTGCGGATTATAGCGCTTGGGCTGTAGGAACCCCTCCGAAGTCTACATACCCCCAGTGAGCGCGGTTGATTTTATTGAGGGATGGATCTTCCCTAGACACGGATCTTGTCCGAAGCATTATATACCTGGAGATAGATCTTCTTCACGGGCTGGATTGTCCCTACTCGGTCCTGGGTGACTGATGATCAGTTGATGTGTATATTCCAGGATGGATCTTCCCTGGGCCGGTTTGGCCATATACACTACCCAGTGATTGAGCATGATGAGTGGAATGTGTGAGAAAGTGAGAATGAGTACTCTGAGAGTGTGAGTACATGAGTTCATCTCTGAAATACACTGCATTGACATGCACCCATGACATACATGCATAGAGATGTATTTTTCTCATGTTATACGGTATCACGTCATTCATGATTTCTCACACATGTTGACAGATGGGCATAGTGATGCATTTGTTTTACACTGGTTATCTGGAAGCAAAATGAAACATCTTATTTATTATTGAAAGGATTTTTGGGAAAAATTATTGTTTTCAAACTTATTCATATTTTTGGCAACTTCGATAAACGATTTGGGTTTTCATTGATGTACTTGAAAGGCAAAACTATTTTCAGAAATCATGATTTTGTTGAGCATTTTTATCTCTGAGTTACTTCTTGTATTATTTGCTTTACGTTGTTATGGACTATTTTTGGCTATTTGTGTGGACTCGACCTTGGTACAAGCTCTCACTCCTTTCAACCTAAGGTTAGGTTTGTTACTTATTGAGTACATGTGGTCGGTTGTACTCATACTACACTTTTGCACCTTGCGTGCAGATATTGGCCGTTGATGTTGCTGTGTTCGTTAGGAGCTGGATCTGAAGATGTACCTGCGTTCCGGTTGTAGCTGCCTCTTGTTCATGGTAGCCTTAGATTCATAAAACTCTATTTATGTACTTTTCAAACAGATGATGTATTTACTTCATACCTATTTTGTATATTCTATTCTTAGAAGCTCATGATTTGTACTACCAGTTCTTGGGGAATGTATAAGATTTTTCTTTACTTAAATTGCTTTAATAATTGTTAATAGAATTGGATAGTTGATAATTGGCTTGCCTAGCGGCTTGGGTTTGGTTCCATCAAGACTAAATGGATTTTGGGTCGTGACACAGATAGCCACAAAGTTAACTCACGATTAAACTTAGGAAATTTCTAAGCCTTTAAATTGCCAAGTTTCGGTAGAAAGAGTCACATCAATCTAGGGACCTTCAAATCAAAATATAGGCATATGCCCAAGTCTAAAATAACCATATGGACCTATTAGAACCAATAAAATAGGAATCCGAGATTGTTTTCAAAAAATTCAAGCCTTGGTCAACTCTCCAACCTAACTTCCAAAAATGAAACTAGGTATTCCAAATCAATCCAAAACTTCCCCGAAATAAAACCAACTATCCCCACAAGTTAAATAACTACAAATACATATACGAGAATCATCAAATAGGGAAACGGGGCTCAAATATACAAAACTACTTCCAGGTCATTACAGAATCGATACCCGTTATCTACATCGAACACACTGAATCATTTTGCAATGTAACTCGGCCCTTCTGCAAGAACTTTAACGTCCTTTAAGATGGTAGATATGGCTTCCAAATCCTTTACCTAAACAAATAAAAGATATAACTATAAATGTGGATATCTGTACAAGGAAAATAATTTAACGTAATGAGTGACTTAGTCGTACTAATTACTTGCTCCTTGAACCACTGATGAAATGTATCAAACTGCAAATGGTCAAGTTGATGTTGTGTCAAACGACGCTTACGATGTGCTCTCTGGATTTCAACAATATGTTACCTATCATGTAACTCGCATATAAATTTAGTTATCAAATAAGTAATATGCATATATTCAATAATAGATATACCACTTATTTTTTATAATTCTCAACCACTTCTGACTCGCAATTGAAAAGCACATGCCGATGTGCTTGCAACTATCTTTTCTCATCCAACTCAAATACATCTACTCTACCGTACGACTCACCAACAGTAGAAAAAAGACATTCTTCTTTACTAGTCTCTTTCTCAATCCCATCACTATAATTTCTTGAACAATAAGACCTTGAATCTCCACCCTCCAAATATCCCGAGCGAAATTCCATACACTCATTTTCTATATATGCTTCGGCTATTGAACCTTTTTGGAATGCACGATTATAAACATATGACTTTAAAGTACCCAAATACCTATGGAATAAAGTAATGTTATTAGTTTCATATTAGAACATTTAACAACTAAAGACATAATAAAAATTCAATGATATTCTTCATACCTCTAGAAACTTGCCATTTTGTAGTACTTCATAAAATAACTCTTTTTTCTTTGGAGACATTGTGAAAAAAGTATGAGGAAGATATGCTCTCCCACTATCTCGATATTGAGGCCATAAGCTTGGTCTTATTATCACCTCTTTCAAGTCAAACTGAGCTTCTAATTTGTCTTTAGACTCTTTACCAAGATCCAATAGTGTATAAATTATGTTATCACACACATTATTTTCTATGTGCATCAATTCAAGATTATGACGCACCAAGTTAAATTTTCAATAAGAAAGATCGAGAAAAATACTCCTCTTTTCTCTATGTGTGTTTTCATCACCTCACTTACCCCTTCACTCGACTGGGTGAGAGTAAATTTTATATCTTTAATTTGATTCAGCAGTAGTGACCTAGATACTGGACAAGGTGCATGTCTTGTTTCTCTAGTCCCATCAAATGATTTTGCAGCATCTTGATGTTTTGTGTCCTGATTTCAAGAAGCATTGATGCCCCGTGTAACAAAATTTTCTACCATGTGTGAGCCTTCTAGATTGAGTATTTATGTTACAGGAAAGGCATGCAAACCGACCATAATTGCACCATCTAGAGAGAGTACCATATACTGAAAAATCATATATAGTCCACATGAGAGCTGCTCGCATATGAAATATCTCCTTAATAGAGGTATCGTATGTTTTTACCCCAACATTCTATAATTCATTTAACTCTTCTATTAAAGGTTGCAAAAAGACATCAATATTATTGCTAGACGCTTTTGGTCTAGGAATAAGTAAGGACAGAATGAGAAACTCTTGTTTCATGCACATCCATGGTGGACGATTATATAGCTTTAAAATCACTAGTCATGTACTGTGAACAATTATCATTGTGCCAAATGGATTAAATCCATCAGAAGCTAATCCTAGGCGCATATTGTGAGGATCTCTAGCAAATTTAGGATATTTACTATAAAAAAATTTCAAAGTTTTAGAATCTGCAGGATGTCCTAGAACTCTATCTTTGTTGTGCTCTTCATGATGCCATCATATTGCTTAAGAAGTTTCTAAAGACATAAACAATCTTTGTAGCCTTTGTTTTAAAGGAGAATACCTTAGGACCTTGACTGAAACTTTTCTAGCATCATTTTTCCATCTAAAAGCCCCACAAACTTTGCATTCATTAACATTTTTATTAGCATACTCTTCCCTAAAAAGCATGCAATTGTTGGGACAAGTATTGATTGTTTCATACTTTAAGCCCAAGCCTTCATTAATCTTTTTGGTCTTATAGAAAGGAGGCAATTTTTCCCCGCCAGGCATCGAATCCTTCAATAGTCCAAGCAAAGCATTACAAGATTCATTTGACCATTTGAACATGAATTTTGTACAACACATATGCAGCAAAAAGGATAATTTGCTAAACTTCTTACATCCAAGATATAGTTCTTCATTTGCCTCCTTCATGAGCCATTCAAACTTAGCCTCCTCTGAATGAGGTTGATTTCTAGATAGATGAGCAGTAGTCTCTTTTAAGTTATGCTCCATGCCCATCCTTTCACTAACGTCAGTATCCATGAACTGTGTAAAGCCTCCAAAGGTAGCATGTATCATTTCTCTCATATCATCGCCCCTTAGAGTTGGTTGGCTGCAGTTATTTGCTAGAGCATTGTTTGATCCCTTTAAAGACCCCCCATGATAAAACCAAGTGTCATATGATGGCATAATACCATTAACTACAAAATGATGTTATGTTGTAGCTCGATTTACTTGATGAATAAGTACATACTCCGTACAAGGACATGCAATTAGTTTTCCATTTTGTTTTACAGAAAAATGCATGGTTTATAAAATCCTCTACTCCATCCAAATATTCTTTACTAACTCTATCACAATTACTGCAAGAGATAAAAATCCGTTAGTAAAAAGGGGGAATTAATAAAAAATGTAGTTCAAATAAAACAACATTCCTATTAGTAGGTAATTCCATAGCTCAAAGATAATATTTTAACAAATAAAACTATCCGACATAAATATATTATGAATAGAATTTTTACAATAAAAACTATCGCACAGTTAAACTATCTCTAATTTCTTCTGTGGTTTTCACATATTGGTTCATAAACTTTTTAATAATAGAATTATTAAACTTATAAATTATACTCCTTCTATGGTTTTCACATATTGGTTAGTAAACTTTTTAAAAATAGAATTATTAAACTTATAAATTATAGAAGTACCATATGTCATATATCTTAAAATTTTCCAAACTTACTACTCCTATTTGTTGACTCTCCAGCTATATACTCCATTTTTATCAATTATTTTATAACTCTATTGTTCACTAAGTGTCAGTTTTACTAGTTCCTTTTTCTATTCTACAAAAAAAATCATTCCTGAAATTAGAAAGGATCAAAATTTCATATGGCTACAATGAACACTGGAAACAACAATAATACTACATGTCACGACCCAAAATTCCACCATAAGGGTCATGATGGCACTTAGTTCCTAAGACTAGGTAAGCCTATCACAAGACGAGATCAAACAAGACATGATAATTCAAATATTAAATGAAAGCTGAAAAGTGCCATAACATAACCAAACGGGAATACAACAGTTATAAATCCCAAACCCTGGTAATACTGAGTCATAAGCTCTACATAGAGTACACAAGATATCTCAAAAATACATCACTGTTTGGGTTACAATAAACAGTAGCAAATAAAATAAAATGGTGACTCCGAGGCTTGCGAGCGGAATAATAGGTATACCTTGAAGTCTCAAATAGCTCGGCACCACTCTCTAATGACCAGCACCGTCTGAGATACCTGGATCTGTACAAAGAATGTGCAAAAGCGTGATATGAGTACACCACAGTCGGTACCCAGTAAGTATCAAGACTAACCTCAGTGGAGTAGTGACGAGGTTCAAGTCGAGATAACTCACTAGTCAAATAACATGTGCAAGATATTAATATATACTTACAACGGAGAATATAACAGAACAAATATCAACCAAGAGTGGGGCATGTGATAACATGGCAAATCAACCAACATTTCATAAAACACGAAATGAAATAATTTAAGGAAAATTAGGATATGTTCAAAACATCAATCCGTTCCAACACATAAGTAACATCAAGGATCACCCCGAAATACCACATAACATCATCAACAAGTCACCCTTTTGTCGCCCTGTGAGCTTCACAATGAAATATTTCTCCCTTATATAGCTACACGCGCATAAGCCACCCTTATCTATCCGCGTGCCTATCACAATGAAATATTCCCTTATATTGCTACACGCACATAAGCCAGACTTATATTGCCGCATGCACATCAATACACACAACCCTTATGTCGCTGCAAGCGCATCTCTCCACCCTTATACTCGAAACAACATCAATCAAATCACACCTCATGTCCACATGTGCCACAATATCACAAAACAATAACATTCCAAGAAAGACATCAAGGTATAGCCCTTGGCTCAACAATAATATGCACAAGAATCATAATAATAATAACAATATAAGAGTGCGGGGAGTAACAACAATAAAATGTGTTTCATATAACAAACAACCTAACTCAAGGCATATTAATCGCCTAAGATCTAATCCGGTCAATTGCTATACATACGCCCGTGTACACACTCGTCATCTTATGCATGTGTTGTTCACATAGTACAAATAATGCATATTAGACTAAATCCTAAGGGAAAATATTTTTCACACAAAGTTAGGCAAGATACTTACCTCAAATAGTCTCAATCAGTACTCTAAAAATGCTTTTCCATTCAAATTCACCCCGTTCGGCTCAAATCTAGCTAAAATGACTTAATAATATCAAACAATGCAAGAATAACCAATTTCAATTAATAAAGTTGAGATCTTTACAAAATTCCTAAAAAGTCAAAAAGGTCAACCCATGCTCGCCTTGTCAAAACCCGAGTTGAAGGGTAGATCTCGACTACCCATAACCTCACGAGTCCAAATATATATTTGGTTTTATAATCCGAGTCCACATTGACTCTCAAATCTTAAATTTTAATTTTTGAGACCATAGTAAAAAAAACCCCAAAATTTCTTTTCAAATCATATGGATTACATGTTAAAATTCGTAAATAATCATAATATAATATCAAAGTTGAGTTAAAATCCCTTACCCAATAGCTTTGTGTGAAAATCCCCTCCTAAAATCGACTCCCGCCATAGTCTAGGGCTCAAAGTGTGATAAAATGAGACTAAGTCCTGAAATCCCATCTTTTGTTCAACTGCAGAAGTCACAAATGCGACCTGGTGTTCGCAAATGCGACCAAATAATCGCAAATGCGAGGCCTGCTGAGCCTAGGGAATGTCGCAAAAGCGACAATGACTTCGCAAATGCGAAAACAGTCCCCATTTGCAAAAGTGACCCCTTGATCGCAAATGCGGTCATCCCTACTCAGTAGACCCATCACAAATGCGATCCAGTAGTCCGCAAAAGGAAACACCCCAGCACCCAGCCAACCTTGCAAATGCGGTCACCGTAAATGCAAACTGGTGCTTACATTTGCAATAACTACATCACCAGCACATCAGCAACTATGAACCAAGTCCAAAACATTACGAAACACGTCCGAAAATCATCGAGCCCTCGGGTCTCCATACCAAATATCCATACAAGTCTAAAAACATCATACGAACCTGCTTGCAAACTCATAGCACCAAAATAATATCCAGAACTACCAATCAAACACCAAAACACATAGAATTCATAATGAAACTCAAGAATCGCTAAAACACAACCAAGCGTCTGATTCCTACCAAACCTAACTCGAAATGACACCAAACTTTGCACAAAAGTTCCAAATGAGAAAATGGACCTATTCCAAGTCTTGAAACTAAAATCCAAACCTAAGAGCCATAAAGTCAACCCATGGTCAAACTTAGGAAATATTAAACGTTCAAACTTTCGGGAAAACGAGCCAATTCAACATAGGAACCTCCGAAGCCAATTACGAGCATACGCCTAAGTCTAAAATCACCATATGAACCTATTAGGACAATCAAAACACCGTTACAAGGTTATTTTTATAAAAGTCAAACCTCGGTCAATACTTCCAACCTAAGCTTTCAAACTAAGAACCAAGCATTCCTAATCAATCCAAAACATCCCCGAAACCCAACCAATCATCCCCGCTAGTCACAAAAAAAAATACACATACGGAAAGCTAATGGGGCTCAAATACACAAAATGACAAGTCGGTTCATTACATACTCCCCCTCATAAAAAAAGGTTCGTCATCGAACGAGTATAGATACATACCTGAAGTGACAAAAAGGGGAGGATATCGGCTCCATATATCATACTCGGTCTCCCAAGTCACCTCCTCGACCGGTTGATCTCTCCATTGGACCTTTACCGATGCAGTGTTCTTCGACTTCAACTTCTGAACCTGCCTATCCAAAATAACTATCGGCACCTCAACATAAGTCAAATCCTTGTCCAACTGCACCGAGCAGAAATCTAACACATGTGATGGATCACCATAGTACTTCTGGAGCATGAAAACATGGAATATCGGGTGAACTCTCGATAAGCTGTGTGGCAAAGCAAGTCTATAGGCCACCTCACCAACCCTCTCTAGAACCTCAAAAGGAACAATATACCGAGGGCTCAACTTGACCTTATTTCCGAACCTTATCACAACCTTCATTGGTGATACTCTTGAAGAACCCTCTCACCCACCATAAATGCCACAACACGAGCCCTCCTATCAGCATAACTCTTCTGCCTAGACTGCACTGTACAAAGCCGCTTCTTAATTAACTTCACCTTCTCCAAGGCATCCCGAACCAAATTAGTGCCCAACAATCTAGCCTCCCCAGGCTCAAACCAACCAACCGGAAAACGACATCGCCTCCCATATAAGGCCTCGTATGGAGCCATCTATATGCTATACTAATCGTTATTGATGTAGGAGAACTCTACTAGCAGCAAACATTGATCCCACTAACTCCTGAAATCAATGACATAGGCTCATAACATGTCCTCCACATTTTTAATAGTGCACTCGGACTGCCCGTCTATCTGTGGAAGAAATACCATATTCAGCTCGACCTGTGTGCATAACTCACACTGTACGGCTCTTTAATAATAGTCACTGGCACAATATGAAGGCGAATAATATCACGAAAATAAATCCAAGCCAGCTGCTCTAAAGTGTAGGTAGTCATGACTGGAATGAAATGTGCAGACATGGTCAGTCTTTTCATAATAACCCATATAACGCCGAATCTCTTCAATGTCTGCGGTAGCCTAACCACAAAATCCATAGTGATACGCTCCCACTTCCACTCTTTATTATCAAGATTCTGAAGCAACCCACCCGGTCTCTAATGCTCGTACGTAACTTGCTGACAGTTCAAACACCGAGCGACATACTCTACAATATCTTTCGTCATCCTTGTCCACCAGTTGTGATGTTTCAAATCATGGTATATCTTCACAGTGCCCTGATGAATGGAACACCGTGAACTATGGGTATCCGCAAGAATCAACTCCTGCAACCCATCCATATTGGGCACACAAATCCAGCCCTGAATTTTGAATACCGCATCATCACCAATAATAACCTCCTTAGTATCACTGTTTTGCACTGTGTTGTTAAGGATATGCAAGTGGGGATCATCATATTGATGCGCCTTGATGCGCTCAAACAAAGACGACTGTGAAACCATACAAGCAAGGACTGTGCTGGGCTCTGAAACATCCAACCTCACAACCCTATTGGCCAAAGCCTTAACATCCAAAGCTAATGGTCTATCCCCAACTGGAATAAAAGCAAGACTCTCCATGCTCTCAGCCTTCCTACTCAAAGCATCGTCCACCACATTTCCCTTTCCGGGATGATAAAGAATGGTGATATCATAGTCCTTTAGTAGCTCTAACCACCTTTGTTACCTCAAGTTCAGATCCTTTTGCATGAATAAGTGTTGAAGACTCCTGTGATCCGTAAACACCTTGCAAGACATGCCGTACAGATAGTGCCTCCAAATATTAAGCACGTGAACAATGGTTGCTAACTACAAATCATGCACTAGGTAGTTCTTCTTATGGGGCTTCAACTGACGCAAGCATAAGCAATCACTCTACCCTCCTGCATCAACACATATCTAATGTCAATCCATGAAGCATCATAATAGACTTTATATGTACCCGATGTTGAAGGTAAAACTAGAACTGGAGTTGTGGTCAAGGCAGTCTTGAGCTTCTTAAAGCTCTCATCACACTCGTCGGACCACCTGAATGGGGTACCCTTTTGAGTCAATCTAGTCAAAGGAGCTGCGATGGATGAAAAACCCTCTATGAAACAACGATTATACCCAGCCAAGCCTAGAAAACTCTGGATCTCAGTAGCAGTAGAAGGCTTAGGCCAACACTGAACTGCCTCAATCTTTTTTGGATCCACCTTAATCCCCTCACTGGACACCAGGTGGCCCTAGAATGTCACCGAGTCCAACAAAACTCGCACTTGGATAATTTAGCATATAGCTTCTTATCCCTCAAATCTGGGGTACAATCCTCAAGTGTTGCTCATGCTCCTCTCGGATGCGAGAATACACTAATACATCATCAATAAACAAAATAATGAATGAATCTAGATACAGCTAAAACACGTTGTTCATCAAGTGCATGAAAGCTACTAAGCATTGGTCAGCCCAAAAAACATCACCAAAATCTCATAGTGGACATAACGGGTCTTGAAAGCCGTCTTCTTAATATCTGAAGCTCAGATCTTCAGTTGATGGTACCCCGATTTGAAGTCAATCTTCAAGAATACCCTAGCACCTTGAAGCTGATCAAATATATCATCAATACGTAGTAGCAGGTACTTGTTCTTGACGGTAACCTTGTTCAATTTCTTGTAGTCAATGCATATTCTCATAGAGCCATCTTTCTTATTCACAAATAGAACTAGAGCACCCCAAGATGAAACACTCATTCTGAGGAATCCCTTATCAAGCAACTCCTGAAGTTGTTCCTTCAATTCCTTCAACTTCATTGGTTGCCATGCTATATGGTGGAATAGAGATGGGCTAAGTGTCTGGCACCGAGACAATACCAAAATCAATATCCCTATCAGGTGGCATGCCCTATCAGGTGGCATGCCCGGGGACACATCTGGAAACACCCTCACTACCAGAACTGACTCAACGGTAGGAGTATTAGCACTAACATCCCTCACAAAGGCTAAATATGCCAAGAACCCCTTCTCAACCATATGTTGTGCTTTCAGAAAAGACGCCAGTCTAGTAGGAACATGACCCAATCAGCCAACATCGAGTGACAATCAAGAATAGCGTGATATGGTGACAACTAATCCATGCCTAATATCACATCAAAGTCCACCATATTAAGTAATAGAAGGTCATCCCTAGTCTCATAGACCCCCAATAGTAACCAAGAAAGAACGATAGACCCGGTCTACCTAATAGAATCTCCAACGAGTGTAGACACATAAATAGGAGTACTCAAAGAATCATGAGACATATCCAAATAGGGAGATAAATAGAATGACACATATGTATAAGTGGAACCCATATAAAATAAAACTGATGCATCTCTATGACAGACCGGAACAATACCTGTAATGACAACATCTGATGCAACAACCTCAATCCTACTAGTAAAAGCATAATAACGGGCCTAGCCTCCCCTTCTAGGATGTCCTCTACCCGCCTGTCCTCCACCTCTAGCTGGCTATGAAGGTGGAGTGGAAACTAGATCAGTAACCATAACCTGAGTACCCTGCAGAGGTCAACACCTCTAAAGTCTGGGATAATCTCTCACCATGTGCCTAGTATCACCACACTCGAAACAACCGCTCTATAGGCGCGACTGCTGGTACTGAGTCTGCACTGGACGACTAGAATAACTGATGTAGGAACCCCGTGCAAGAGGTATATTGGAAGATGGATGTTCAAAATGAGTACTCTGAGGTCCCTGACTAAATGTTGGAATACCATATAAATAATGCCGCCATATCTTAAGTGCATGGACAACTGCAGTTAACTCAAGGTCATGGGTCAGATAATTCCTATTGTGCTTACTCAACTGCCTTGAAGCCTATGTAGTTACCTTTCTATGTTGCATCAGGACACATCCTAAGCCGACACCTGAGGCATCACAATACACGTCATAACCCTCTGGACCCTCTGGAAGTGTTAGAACTGGCGTTGAGGTCAATCTATTCTTAAGCTCTTGGAAAATCCGCTCGCAAGCCTATGTCCACTAAAACTTAGCTGCTTTCTGAGTCAGCTTTGTCAATAATGCCGAAAGGGAAGAAAAACCCTCTACGAACCTCCGGTAGTAGCCTGCTAAGCCTAGAAAGCTATAAACCTTGTTGGAGTTGTAGGTCTAGGCCATAATTTGACAGCCACAATCTTCTGAGTGTCTACCTTTATAGTTTCATTGGATACAATATGCCCCCTGAATGCTACAGACTTCAACCAAAAGACACATTTACAAAACATAGCATACAACTTACGATCACGGAGGGTTTGGTGTACTGCTCGCAGTTGGTATGCATGCTCCTCCTCTGAACTTGAATAAACCAGAATATCATCAACAAATACTATCACGAACAGATCTAAAAATGGCCAGAATACGCTATTCATCAAGTCCATAAATACGGCGGGTGCATTTGTCAACCCGAAGGACATGACAAGGAACTCGAATTGGCCATATCGGGTACTGAAGGTTGTCTTCAGAATATCTTTCTCCTGAACTCTGACCTGGTGGTACCCCGACCTCAAGTCTATCATTGAAAAACATATAGCCCCCTTTAACTGATCAAACAAGTCATCGATCCTTGGAAGTGGATACGTATTCTTAATAGTTACCTTGTTCAGCTGCCTATACTCAGTACACATCCTCAACGAGACGTATTTCTTCTGCACAAATAGTATCGGTGCACCCCAAGGTGAGGTACTGGGTCTGATGAAACCTTTCTCCAGCAAATACTTTAACTGCTCCTTCAACTCCTTCAATTCGGCAGATGCCATTCTATACGGAGGGATCGATATTGGTTGAGTTCGTAGAAGCAAATTGATGCTAAAATCAATCTATCGCTCTAGAGGAATACTTGGAAGATCATCTGGAAACACATATGCGTACTCTCTGACTACAGGAATAGACTAGAGTGTAGGTATCTCATCATCTGCATCTCTAACTCACACGATATGATAAATGAACCCTTTTGCGATTATTTTCCTCACCTTCAGATAGGAAATAAACTTACCTCCGGGTGTCGCTGTATTACCAACCCATTCAAGGACTGGCTTACCCAGAAAATGAAATCTGGTTGCCTTTGCTCGGCAATCAACTATGGCATAACAAGATGTTAACTCGTCCATGCCCATGATAACATTAAAATACATCATCTCTACCTCAACTAGTTCGGTTGAGGTCTGACGACTAGTAACTGTCACCATACATCCTCGGTAAACCCGTCTAGAAATAATCGGTTCGCCGACCGGTGTAGATACCGCAAAAGGATCACATAGTATTTCAGGAACTATACCAAACTTCCCCATGACAAATGGGGTAATATACGATAATGTAGATCGTGGATCTATCAAGGCATAAGCATCGTGAGATCAAATGGTCAATATACCTGCCACAATGTCTGGTGAAGACTCCTAGTCAAGTCGACCCACTAAAGCATAGATATGGTTCTAATTACCACCTGAACTAGAACCTCTACCTCTTTCTCGACCTCTACTAGTCGAAGATTGAGACTCGCGCCATGAAGGATGCACGAACATAGATGATCCTATTGATGATCTCGTTGGTTGTGCCATACACCCAGAATCTCTATTTGGGCAATCTCGCATCATATGCCCCGGATGCCCACATGTATAACAAGCGTCGGAACCTGTTTGGAATTGACCCAAGTGTCCTCTACCATAGATGTCACACCGTGGCGGAAATGACCATGTCAACCCTGAACCTCACAGTCGCTGCAAACCCGACACCCCTGAGCTATCACCTGGTCATGACTGAGTATAGCGGTCCTAACTGTAACCCTATAATTGAGGCGGTGGAGACCTACATGGCCGTCTGAAGTACTGGGGCCTATAACTAACCTGAGATAGCTCCTTATGGAAGAGGCACATTATTCGTGGTACTCCATTAATCCTAGGTCGACGAAGATGTATCGTGACATTAAGGATGTGTACTGGTGGAACGATATAAAGAAGAACATTGTTGAGTTTGTCGCCCAGTGTCCTAGTTGCCAGCATGTGAAGGTAGAGCACCAGAAGCCCGGAGGGCTAATGTAGACTATAGAGATCCCGACGTGGAAATAGGAGGCGATAAACATGGACTTTGTCAGAGGTTTGCCTCATTCTCATCGTAAGTTCAATTCTATATGGGTGATAGTCGATAGGCTCACGAAATCAGCCCATTTCCTACCCGTCACATCTACATATACAATCGAAGATTATGCGAAGTTATATATTAAGGAGATAGTGTGGCTACACGGAGTACCAGTATCCATTATATCTGACCGCGGGGCCAAGTTTACAGCTCATATCTGGAGGTCATTTTAGAGAGGTCTAGGGACTCAGGTGAATCTCAGCATAACTTTTCATCCACAGACTGATGGACAAGATGAGCGGACAATTCAGACGCTCGAGGATATGTTACGAGCATATGTGTTGGATTTTAAAAGAAGTTGGGATGAGCATCTACCTCTTATCGTGTTTGCATATAATAATAATTACCACTCCAGTATCCAGATGGCTCCGTATGAGGCTTTGTATGGGCATAAGTGCAGATTTCTTATAGGGTGGTTTGATGTTGGAGAATCTGGGTTACATGGGCCAGACTTGGTTTAGCAGGCCGTAGAGAAAGTAAAGCTCATCCAGGAGCGAATGTTGATAGCTCAAAGTAGTCAGAAGTCATATTTTGACATGCGGTGACGAGACTTATAGTTCAGGGTTGATGATTGGGTATTCTTAAAGGTGTCGTCTATGAAGGGCGTGATGAGGTTTGGCAAGAAAGGCAAGCTTAGACCATGATATATTGGGCCTTATAGGATTATTCGAAAAGTGGGTCGAGTAGCTTATGAGTTAGATTTTCCCTCGGAATTGGAGTCTGTCCATCCGGTTTTTCATGTATTTATGCTACAGAAGTGCATTGGGGATCCTACCTGAGTGGTGCCTACTGATGATGTACAGATCACAAAGGACTTTATCATATGAGGAAGTTCGAGTTGCCATCCTAGATCAACAAATGCGCAAGCTATGAAATAAGGAGGTAGCCTTCATGAAAGTTTTATGGAGAAGCAATAACGTGGAAGAGATGACGTGGGAAGCAGAGGAAGACATGAATTCTAAATACCCCCACCTATTTCAAACTGAAGATATGGCTCGAGATGGGATACTTCAACACAATTCTATTCAAGCCAGTAGGTCATCAGGTAAGCTCTTATTTTTGACTTTCGGTATTTATGATTGACGGCCGTGTGAGGCCAAGTGTTTCTATTTATAGACATTGGCCATGTGTGGCATATATAGTATATTTTCTGGTTGCATGTAGGTTGGTTTTAGTCTAATGTATGGAGGAGAATTTGGAATTGTTTTCCCAAGTCTCTAAGAGTAAACATTCGAGGACGAATGTTCCTAAGGGGGGGAATGAAGTTATACCCCATATTTTCGTACATAAAAGTGCGTCGTAAGCAAACTAATGCAGGACCAAAAATGAGATCATCTTTGAAAGTATATAAAGTAAGTTAATCATGTTACCTCGGAGGTTAAAAATATTGAAGATCATGAACAACAAGTACAAAGAGGGTTGGAAGGCTTAGAAGATAAAGGAATTGAAGAAAATAATGTTTCGTCGAAAGTCGACAAGTTGGGAATGTTATAACATATACTTTTGGGGTGAGACTAGGGTGCTTAACATGATAATGAGGTTATGTTATGATTTATGTTAGTCGTATGATAGTTGTGTGTTATGATTTGAAGTGAAGCGAATTGTGGAACAAAAGTCGATGAGAGTCATCACAAGTTACGTTCATAAGTTTTACTGAACTTTAGGTCAAATGTCACTGTGCTTTTCTCCTAATATACTTAAAGTTATGGGGTGATCCACCCATCAAATGGAAGATCTATGAGTCTATTTTCTAACGCATTAAACTATTTTTCAATACAACATTGGAGTAGAGAGATATATGCAGTTTTGCGAGACTGCTTGGTGACAGGGGGCTATTTTGGGTAGGCCAAAGAGCCCTTTTAAGGTCTTATCTCCTGCAAATATTACACTCATTATATAGCAAAATAACCAAAGATAAGCCCCTGCGAAAATTCTTCCAAAAATTGAACACAAACCCTAATTGATTTTCTCTCCTTTTCAAGTTCTAGTTAGAGAAAAACCTAGGGTTTGAAGAATCCAAGATAGGAGCTGAGATATTCAAAAAATAAGGTAAGTTTAATGCTCTCTTTCATCCATTTTTTTTTACTGGAAATATATGGAAAGTCGTTGTATAATTGTAAGAACTCACGGGACGGCGATCGGAAGCCGTGAGTTTGAGTTATTCAACTTGTAGTTGACTATTTTATGGGTTGTTTCATATTGCTGTTGAATTGTGTGTTTTGCTACTATTTTATGGAGTTTTCAAGGAAAAAATGGTGTGGATAAATACCACATAAATGCAGGGTGGTGGTCTGGTCATTCGTCGTAATATATTTGGGCCGTTTGACACTACTACAGTGGTCGTTTTGTGTATGAAGAGATTGGGGTGTATTGGGCTATTTTGTAGTATTTTGTGGTGTATATAAGGTTGGAAATATATATATATATATATATATATATATATATATATATATATATATATATATATATATATATATGTGTGTGTGTGTGTGTGTGTGTGTGTGTGTGTGTGTGTGTGTGTGATGTGTTCTTGTGTTGGTGTTGTCTCGAATCGGGAGGAAGTAAAGATTATAGGGGAGATGCTGCCCATTTTAATATGAAATAAGCTTGTCATTCGTTGTGTGATATTTGTACATTTCGTAACTTAATGATAGTTTTATTATCGTTGTTGTAGATTAAGGTGTGAAGAGATGAGTTCAACGTGGTTATTGGAAAGATCGTGATAAGGTATGTTAAGGCTAAACCTTTCCTTCATTTTGGCATGATCCCATAACTACATGTGTTTGATAACGAGACATAAAGAGAAGTTCCTATTCCTGAATTTATGTACATTATCCTAATCTCATAAGTTATCATATTCTCCCTTATTGGAACTTTATATTCAGTTAAGTATTGCCTTTTTCCAGCCAAGACAGCAGAGGGTCTATATATATATATATATACAATATTACAGTATTTTCACCACCATCGAGCTATAATCGGTGGGCAGACCCCTATTGGGCAACCTCTGATCAGATGGTAAGTTATATACCGAGCCTATTATGGTCGAGCGCCTATTAGAGAGTCTAGAATGGCTGAGATACATAGCCTATTATGGTTGAGCGCCTATGAGGGAGCCTACTACGGTAGATCATTTACACATACCGAGCCTTATATGGCTGGACAACTATTTTACTTACTATATTGAGAGAGTTGAGTCAGTAACAGTAGGTAAGCATATCTTTGGATGATCTTTGACTCCCAGTTACTTCCGGTTATTATATTATTAGTTCAGTTTTAGCTTTTAGTTATTTTATTGCCTTACATACTTGGTACATTATTTCGTACTGAGGTCCTTTTCCTGGGGACGCTGCATTTCATGCACGCAGGTTCAGATAGACATATTGGTAGACATCCTCCATAGGTGTTGTCCGTGTTCATCTTGATTGGTAAGCTCTACGTCCTTCGGAGTTGCCGGGTCTAGGGTTTTGAGTACATATTGTGTATATTTGTATATATATTATGGGTAGGTCGGGGCCCTTTTCCGACCACAATACATCCATCTGTAGAGGCTTATAGACATATCCTGTCAGTCGGTGCAGTATGTTGGGCTTGTAGGCCTTGTATGTATATTTTGGCTAGTTTGTCAGTTGTAGTAGTTATAACAGCCTTGTCAGCCCAGCTTTATATTGATGTTCAATCAGAGCTAGTTTCCGTTCAGTTTTATATTTTGTTTCACAAATTATCTTGCAATGTGGCCCTATCGCCAAAGTATGACATTGTATGTTCAGAGTCCCTCAGTCTCAAGTTGGTACGCTCGGTTAAGTGAGGCACCGGGTGCCGGTTTAACCCCCACGATGGTAGGTTATAATTACGTATTTTAATCATTTATTGCACTCTAATTCACTGCACTTTATTTGTGTTTGAGCTTTAATTGGTAGTGTTTTGCACTTATTGTGTGTTTTATTCCTTGTAGGAGTGATTCCGAGCTACGTTGATGTTGTGGATCTAATTTGAGCTATTTGGTGCGTTGAAGTTTGAGTAAAATCCCAAGGGATTAAGACAGGATAGTGTTCGGGGGTCGAGGACCAAGTCTGGACGTCAAAAATCAAGCTAAAATTCGTACTATGAGAAAACTTCTCAACCGCGGAGCATGGGGTGGCGCGTGGGGTGCCGCGGCTGCCCAAATCCTACTGCCTGTCAATTGTTGAGACCTATGGATTACCCCATTAATGTCCAGCATGGCGCGTCCCCCCATGCAACGTGCCTGTGTAATGTTTACAGAGCCAATGTACTATTTCAACTAGGAGAAGGTGGTTTCGTCTGGGCTCGGCCATACTTGGTATAAATACATGGAAAAATATTATTTTCTGAACTTTTGACATACATTGGATCTAAGGAGGCTAAGGAGGAGTTGGAAGAACACAAGAACAAGGATTTCATCATTCCTTCCTCACTCAAGACCCGAGTTTGGATTGAATTTATGTTTTCCTATACTTTAATTTTATTTTTGATGAATTGCTCCATGTCCATAGAGTAGTTCCATTTAGGGTTTGATGGATTTGGTGTATTGATGATTTTTTGTGGATTATAACTCTAGTTTTATGTATTAAAGCATTTTTGGATAATTTAATTGTTGCATCTATATTCACTAGTTCATGTAATCGAGAGAGGCATAACTTGTCATATATTTGCATTATATTGTTTGTTGAGTTCATTAATTATTCTTAGTAATCGAAAGAGGCTAGTTGAATTATTGATTAAACCTAGTTAGGAGGATAATCGAGAGAGGTTCTCCTAAAGACCAATCCACTACGCATTTTTGCATATCTTCACAGAGCTTAAATTGGTTCATCTCGTGAGGTTGAGACTTAATCGAGAGAGGAGTTTCTGCTAAACGTGTGAACTAATAATTGAGAGAATTCGAGAGACTCACTTAAACATTAAAAGTGAATTACCTAGAGTTAGATCCCAAACTATTATCTTGTACCTATCCTATCAAAACCCTATTTTCTTCCACTGATAACTTTCGTTGCTTATTCCGTGTTTCGGTTGTCATTAGTCAATAGCTTTGGGCTCTTAGTTAATTTTAGTTAGAAATTGCATAAATCTCAATTGTTGATCATCTTGGATAGCAATCAAGCTAGAAGCTACAAGAATAATGTTTAAATCCAATCCATGTGGATACGATATTATACTATACTATATTTAATTAGCGAACATTATTTAAGTGTGTGTTTCGAGCTCGTCAAATTTTGGCGTCATTGCCAGGGATTGGCAATCAATAGTGTCTTAAATAATTTATAGTGCTAATTCATTAACCTTTTTTTTATTTTAATTTTGTCCCTTTTTACGTTTGGTGTTCTTTGACTGTGTGTAGGTTGCATATTATGATTGGTGCATGACTTGATCTTCTGTGAAAGAAGTGCAACCATACGAGGTTGAGATAGAAAAATAATTGCAACAACTAAGTAAGGAAAGAGATCTCACCGAGACATCAGAAAAGGTTGGGCAATCCTTTACCAAAGAACTTATGGCTGGAAATGGTGATGATAATGTTGATTTGGCTACAAGGGAGGCAGCCCAACAATGAGAAAAGAGCTGCACGGGATGCTGAGAAAACAGCTATTAGAGATGTACATATTATCTATGAAGGAGAGAGGGGTCGGAGAATTGCTCAAAATCAACCCTTGGCTACAGACCAGTTCGGAAATATATCTCCCATGCATGGGAGACCACTGGGCATTTATGCTAGACCGGTCTACAACCACGGCTTATCAAGTATTAGACTGCCTCCAATTGCAGCTAACAATTTCGAGTTGAAGCAAGGGTTGCTTCAAACCCTTCAAAATTGTTGTCTTCAGAGGGAAGATGAACGAAAATCCAAATACACATTTAATGGACTTCGAGGAAATTATGAACACCTTTCAATACAATGGGGTGTCACAAGATGCAGTATACTTAAGGGCATTCCCCTTCACACTCAAAGATGACGCAAAGCAGTGGCTTCGAAGCTTGCCCACGGGATCGATTAGAACTTGGGAGGAGATGACGAGAAAATTCCTTGATAAAAATTTTTCCTCAGCTAAAACAAGCAAGTTTAGAAGAGAAATCCATAACTTCTACAAGAAAGAGTCCGAGACTATTTTTGAAGCATGGAAGAGGTTTAAGGAGATAGTTAGAAAGTGTCAACATAGTGGAATTGAACTCTGGACGCAACTCCAGGACTTTTGGGATGGATTGACACCGGCCTCACATAGAACATTGAGCAATGCAGCTGGAGGCCCTTTGATGAAGAAGACTCCAGAGGATATAGTTACAATTTTTGATGAGTTGTCTGAAGATGCAAATCAGTGGCCCTCTGAGAGTGCTGAAAGAAGAATATCAACTGGTGTTCACCAAGTTGATGTTAATACATCTGTGCAGGTATAACTTGATGCTATGGCTAAAGAAATAAGGAAGCTAACCTTGGCTACAATACAAAATGAGCCTCACGCAGCTTGTGATATATGTGGAAGAGGACACCCTACTCATGAGTGTCAAGCCTCAACTGAGGAAGTGAATGTCGTGGGAAATTATAATTTTAATGCAATGGGTCAAAAGCACCCCAGTTTTTCATGGAGTTCACCTGAGGTACCTCTAATGTATGGCAACAGAACAACCCCAGATTTCAAGGACAAGGAGCTCCTAGTTTTGTGAATCAGTCGAGGCAACAATTTCATCCTCAACAACCCAATCAGCCTGATCTAGAAGATCTCATGAGGGCCTTCATTGTGAAAACTGATGAAAGATTTGAAGTACTAGGGGAAGCAATTCAAAATTTAGAGAAGCAAGTGGGATAGATTGCAACAATATTATCTGAGAGGGTTCCAGGATTTCTCCCTGCTGATACTGAAAGAAATCCCAAAGAAACAGTGAATGTTTTAACCTTGAGAAGTGGGCAAGGGTTGAAAGACCCCACCCCGATCCGAAAGGATGTGATACTTGAAAAAGAAAGTGGGGAGCAGGTGAAAAGTGTTGAGAAAAAGAAAAAGGAAGAAAAAGAGAGAAGAGAGGAACATGAGAAGAGCAAGCATATGCTTGCGCTACCTTTCCCTCAAAAGATATATAGAGAAAAGCTGGACAAGCAGTTTGAGAGATTTCTGGATGTGCTGAAACAAGTTCATGTAAACTTACCATTCACAGAAGTGCAATCACAAATGCCTTCCTGTGCTAAATTCTTGAAATAGATCCTTAGAAAGAAGAGGAAAATAGAGGATACTTCAGTGGTCAAGCTCACAGAGCATTGCAATGCGATATTGCAAAACAAACTCCCACAAAAGTGTGGAGACCCAGGGAGTTTTACTATACCTTGCTCTTAAGAAACTATTAATTTTGATAAGTCTTTATATGATTCTGGTGCCTCAGTTAATTTAATGCCTCTATCTATTTACAGAAAACTGGAGAAGGAGATTGGAGAAATAAGACCTGCACTAATATTATTGTAGCTGGCAGACCAAATGACTTTAATACCCGAGGGGATAGTGGAAGATGTGTTAGTTCAGGTGGATAAGTTCGTATTTCCTATAGATTTTATAGTGGTGAATATGGAGGAAAGCAAGGAGGTCCCCCTCATCCTAGGTAGACCATTCTTAGCGACGGGAAGAGCTATATTAGATATATACGAGAGAAAACTCATGCTTAGAGTGGGTGAGGAAACTGTGACGTTTAAAATGGATGTAGAAAAGGGGGTGAAAACAGGAAAACCAGCTACAAGTGTTGAGTGGAAAGTGAAGGGCTCTAAAGAGAAGGTTGCAGTGAGCGAGAAACATAAGTGTGGGGTGTACCCCAAAAAGGCTGAGAAGAAGCTCTCTGCATGGATGTGTGCATTAGTTTGAGTGCGAGGAATGGAGCCCGACTTTAACTCAGACCCCGACTACATGTTCAGGGAAGTTTCCTTTACCTTATGCTTTTTAATTATGTGTCATGGGGACATGCCACAACTTAAAGTGTAGGGTGTGGGATATTTGTATGTATGTATGTATATGCGTTTCTTTTTGTTAGTTGTAGTAGTTAGAGATAGGAAGAAAAACAGGTTTCCTGAGGGATTAAATGTCGAAAGAAAAAAGACAAAAAGATTTTATTTTGTAGGTAGTGTAATAATTCCCCCTTGGTTTTTCTTTGTGCCGCGGTTCTTTTACGAGGGTTTTGTTTGAACCTGATGTAGTTAGTTTTTATTTTTGTTAGGAGTAGGAAACCTTGTGCTGTGATTCGAATTAAAGGCAATATCTCTTAACTTTATTATGCCTTGATAATAGTAAGTGCTTTAGTTGTGACACTTAGGCTTAGTTTTTGACTCTTGTATAAGTATTTTAAAGTGTATGATTTTAACTTTGCTTAACTGCTTTGACTAGAGTGTCTTGATAGTCCGATCCTGAGTGATTTAGGTGCCATGTGTGTGTGAGGTTTTGTGTATTCTGTGCATTGCATTTGATGTCTAGAACTTGCCTCGTGTATTTGCGAAGCGAAATAGTAGTTTTACTCAGTCTTGAAAATGATAAAGGCGTTTATTTGTTGAGACAATGATATGTTTACCCACCTAATTGTTATGTATTGTAGTTAACCCCATTGAGCCTGTAATCCTATTTCTTTGGCAACCACATTACAGGCCGTACCCATTTGTTTAAATTGACCATCTATTTGAACCTTGTACCTCTCGTGAGCACTTGAATTTGTCATGAACTTTGTAAAAGTAAAGTGTGGGGTGGTCGGTTTGGCTTTTGAGTGGAACTATTTAAATAAGGAGAAAGGTGCAATATTTTAAAAAAGTAAGAGCCACTTAAATTGAGAAAAGAAAAAAAATAAGTGTATGATTGTGGAAAGAATATTCCTTGATGGTGGTTACTTGATGTAATTATGCTTAAAGAAGTAGGGAGTTAATGTATATTGATGTGAAGGTGGAGTTATGGTTTGACATAAGTGTGGGGTTTTGAATTGTTAATTGTATGTATTAAAGTACTTAGGGAGGTGGAGTCACTCTTGTATCCAAATTTATCCTACCCATCCCTCAGCCTACATTACAACCAACTAAAGTCCTACTTGATCCTTAGCTGAATGAGCTCAATTAGTAGAGTAGTACACTACAGACAAGCCTATGGTGTGTCTTTTGTGGCATATGAATGTTACTTTTGAGAGTGAGTGAATTTTTCTAATGGGAGTTCCTAATTATTCTTAAATTTTATTGTTTGCGGAACTACTCTCTATTGTTTTGTAAGAGCACTTGATTCATGAAGGAAAGGTAATGTCGTTGACCTCTGTGTTAGAGTAAGTGAGCGGGTTGTGAAAAATGCGTGGTGCTTTTGAGTCAAATCTTGAGGCGGGGATGTTACAATATTGTACTTTAAAAATTAACTAAACCGATCGAACCGTACCGAACCGATTTCTAGGTTTCTTTTAATAAAATCGTAGGTTTTTATATAAATCCATATCCGTACTGATAATTAGGGGTAGATTATTTATTTTATAAAAATAAATCGAAAAAATACCGAACCGTACCGAATAAATTTACATGTGAAAAATATATTTATATATTAAGTTTAAGAATAATAATGTATTAAAATTTTTCTTGGGCCTTAGAATTGTGAAAACGGTTACAAGCAAACAAATAATTAAACTCAAAATCTTAATTCCCAAACCTATAATGCTACTCCTATTGAAACTAAATTATTTCTAATATATTCACTAGCAAGACACAACTTATTCTAGCGATTAGCAACAAACTATAATGTATTGAATATGTTTCCTTTCATATGATTTGGATTTATCTTTTTGAATATTTAATCTTTTATAGACTTTATTCTTGAGTTACAGCTTGGTTAATATTTTTTCACTGGGTTAATATCTTTGTTTAGTTTCTTTTACGCTGTTGTAGAATAGTTGATGGATCTATATTCTGGCCATCTTTAATATTTTCTTAATTTATCATCCTTTAAAGAGTAAAAATATCTAGAGAATTTGCTATGTCCTATAAAAGTATGTATGTTATTACATTCTACTTCTACTAGTGACTTTTACTTGACATTTAAAAAAAATACCAAAAATTATCCGAACGTACCGATACCGAAGACAAAACCGACATGATTGAGACGGTTTTAAAAAGTCTAATTTTGGTTATGCATAATAAAATAACCGAAAAATTGATATGGTACAAATTTTAAAAAATAACCGTCCGAACCGAACCATTGACACCCTGGTTAACATATGAAAGTTTGCATGGAAGTTTGCATGGCCTAAATAAAGGATTCAAGTCAACCAACACCAGTCAAGTTTACTCCATTTAACCGAGCAAACAACATTTACTTAACATGTGAAAGTTTAAATGGCATAAATATAGTATTCAAGTTCAACTAATATAAAGGAGCTCTCAGATCGGATAGGATGCAAATTCCAGCCTTTAGAGTAAAGGCAAAAAAATATTCAGGTTGGTTCTTCGAACCTCCATGATCTGCCAAAGAGGAGCTATTGTGATGGAATGTTGCTGCTAATAGTTCCTCTATTTCTTTTGAATGTGGTTGCACACTTTAGGCGTGGTACATTTCAATAACTTTGTTTTTTGGCATTGTGGGTTGTTCTAGTGGTTAGCACCCTCCATTTCCAACAAAGAGGTTGTGAGTTCGAGTCATTCTAAGAGCAGGGTGGAGAGTTCTTGGAGGGAGGGAGCCGAGGGTCTATCGGAAACAGTCTCTCTACCCCAGGATAGGGGTAAGGTCTGCGTACACACTACCCTCCCCAGACCCCACTAGTATAATTATACTGGGTTGTTGTTGTTATTTTTTGGCATTGTACCTTTTCGGGAGGTCTTGGTTTTATGTCCCCCTCTGATGTCTTATTATGTTTCTAATATACAAGGTAAGGATCAAGCCAAACCCTCCACCACCACATGGGTGAAAGCCTGGGTGGATGGATTAAATAAAAAAAAATGTTCAACTAATAGCAGTCAAGTTTACTCCATTTATACGAGCAAGCTCCCCCCTCTCTTTAAACTGTGACGGAATCTGAAGTTTGTTAGTGAAAAAACTACACTAACCTGTTGTTTACACCAATTTAATAAATACATATGTATCTGTCACTTAATCATTATTAATTAATGTATACTTTTACCTTAATATATCAACTTTTTTTAATTACACTGGGTGTAGGGAAAGGGGAAACGAGGGAGGGTTACAAGGTGGGGAATCTAGTCATCATTGACAAAATAAAAGTTCAGATAGCGAACCAACTGAGCTATGTACTAAAAGTTTTCACCTTAATATATCACTTATTCATGATTAACTAAAAATTTATCTATTGCTTTTACACTAAGTGAGAGCATGTAATATATTAAAGCAAAAGATAAAGATAAATATTTTACAAAAGAAAAAAAGGAGAATGGTGTCAATCTTTCAAAACCAAACAACAACAAAAAAAGGAAAGAAACAAAGAGTGTCAAACAAATTGGAGGGATGGAGCTAGCTAGCAATTTTATGGTGTGAATTTAAGGTTGGAGGTGTAGCTGTGAATGTTCCTACCCTACCTGTGTTCGCGGTTAGTTGGAAGTTAGGTACTTGGTGTGAACGTACTTAAAGAGAAGATGTGGGATCAAACCTAAGTTAATGCAAAGTTCAAACATTCAATAGCTACCATTTCCTATAATCACGTTTAGAACTACTAAAAATAAAAGAAATAAATAAGGAAAAAAGAAAAAGGAGGAAACAACAACCAAACTTGATAATAGTACAATAGCAATTTTCTAGGGTCCCAAACTTAAAAGAGATTAGGGGCCAATGTTGGGAAGAATACTGAAAACTTCCAACATTTGGTCGGTTGTAAGGGCGACTAGGCTGCCCCTTTATTGTCAAACTTGAAATGCTACTGATAATGATGCTGTCTTTAAGGCTTTTTATTTTAGTGCCAAAAAAAAAAGAAGGTTTGAACGGGTAAGAGTTGTTGTTGCTTTCTGGAAAATTAAATCTTGAATTAAAATTATTGTAATAACTAATTACAACAGGTACCAGAAACACTTCCATATCTTCCACAGAAATATGAAATGATGAGCCACTTAGGTTTGTTTATTTAATGGAAAAAGGTGAGATCATATAATCATAAAGTATAAGCAAAAAGGGTACCCACGAACAATGTGAGGTTCACAAAGAGAATTTCTTTTTTTGTCAATTCAATCTCAGCCTTGACGTCTGTATCTGAACTTATAAACATGGTAAACCGAGGTAATCCATCGATTCGGTCAATAAAATGCAAATTCATTTTATGAAAGTGATTCTCAATTTAACTTAAAATAAGTACAAAAGAATACTTTATAACTCATCTCTTCTAGCTCAAATCTCAACAGTTCAAGTGCTTTTAACTGAAATTTATAAGATGTCATGTTTCGGCAACTTATCTCATGAACTTTTCCTTCTCTTTATTATATCAGTGAACTCCAATGTTTGCTCCAAACCCAAGCAGCTAGGTAATACTCCACTGTGCACTCAGCCCCCAAGCAACTAGGATTGTTTTATTTATTAGTCTCTTTTTTTCTCTTCTTATTCTCATAATGCATACTTGTTCTTAGTTTTTATATCTCATCACAGAAAAAATGTAGTAGTTTTGAAGATATGACCGAAAGTCATCTGGAATAAATTATTGGGGTCTCATAGTAAGCACACATGATAAAATTATACATACAATTTTGCACAGATAACTCAAAAGAGGCTTGTACAAACTCAATTCTAGTACTTGACATGACTTTTAAAGCTCGTGCAATGAAGTTTCTAAAAACATTCATTATACTTTCTCACCTCGTCACCTAAAGAAATCGTGAATTCATCATTTTAAACTCATGCGTGAAAAACAAGACAAAGATTGGAATTGACCACTCACCATAACTTTCTTTTTCTACAATCAATCCACACTGCTCAATCACCAATCACAACTCTTAAATTATCTAACAATAAGGCACAATAATCAAATCAATTACCACATTAGGATTCGAAAACCCTTGCTGCACTCGTTTCCAATATATCACGGCTGAACTTGATCCTTAGGTTATAAGGTGACAATGTAACTACTCAAAATCCCACACGTCGTGATGGCATCTATCGCAATACTAGGCAAGCCGACAACCATAAATAATCACGTATCTTTAAATTGAAAACATAATGAAATAAGCTTAATAGTGAAAATCTCATAAATATGATAAGAAAATCCCCCAAAATTCGGGTGTCACTGAGTACATGAGCATCTATATGACAACACAGTCTGACTGCTAAAACAACTGTCTAGAAAGATAGAACAGCACAAATAAACTGAAAAGAAGGAGAGTCAAGGTCTGCGGACGCCAAGACAGCTACCTCAATAATCTTCGAACAACTAAAGCTCCAAACCTATCAACCGCCATGTCCAGAAGTACGTGGATCTGCACAAGAAGTGCAGAGTGTAGTATGAGTACAACCGACCCAATGTACTCAATAAGTAATAAGACCAACCTTGGGCTGAAAGCAGTGACGAGCTCAGACAGGTACAGTCCAAATGCAGATTTTTAACAGTACAGAAATGTAGACATGCTTTCAAGTTTAACAGTTTAAGTTCAACACGGATAAAATATGCCAAGTGTGACTGATATAGGGAATGTTACATCTCTATATCTACATGTCAATTATGCATGCAAACTGTAATACAACACAGTGCTTTCTCTCGGAGTATTCAATCTCACTCAGCACGCTCAATCACTCAGTACTTCTAGTCACTCAGAATTCCCAGTCACTCAGCACTCTCAATCACTCGGCACTCGCACTCGGCACTCGCACTCGACACTCGAAACTCAGCACTCGCGCTCCGCACTCGCACTCGGGACTCGCACTCAGTAGGTACTTGCGCTCACTGCTGCTATGTCAGACTCCGGAGGGGCGAATCCTGCCCAAGTGCTAAAATAAGCCAATCATAGCATGAATTAATAAAACTACTGCGACGTGCAGCCCGATCCCATAAATATCACTCACAATCAGGCCTTGGCCTCACTTAGCAATCAATTTTTCCAGTCTCCCGGGCTTACAAATCGCATGACAATCAACCCAAACAATGATTATATGATGTAACAATAAATGGCAACAGAGACTGAGATATGATATGCAAATGACAGATGTGACTGAGTACATAATTGCAAATTAAGCAAGAATTCAATAACAAAATGACCTATGTAGGTCCCAACAGTATCAGCATATAGCATAAGCATGATTTATAACATGAATCACAACTCAATTCCTCTAACACATGAAGAGTAAACGAATAATAACAAGATTAGATGGCTACACAGTTCCACATAATCGACCGAGTCACAATTTCTACGGTGCACGCCCGTCAACTAGCATGTGCGTCACTTCAACACCAACCATCTAACACGTAATTCAGGGATTCATACCCTCAAAACTAAGTTTAGAAGTGTTACTTACCTCAAACCGCATAAATCTATACTCCAACAAGCCCTTGCCTTAAGAATCGGCCTCCGAACACTCGAATCTAGCCACAAACAACTTAATATAATCAACACAAGCTATAGGAATCAATTCCATATGATAAAGCTAGGTTCTTTAACAAAATCAAAAAGTCAACCCCTGGCCCACGTCTTGGAATTCGATAAAATTAACAAATTCGAACACCCATTCAACCACGAGTCCAACTATACCAAAATTACTCAATTCTGATCACAACTCGACCTTCAAATCCTCAAATTAAAGCCTATGAAGTTTCTACAATTTTCCCCAATTGTTTCAACCCAAAACACTAATTAAATGATAAAAATAATGATAGATTCGTGTATATAACCAAATCCGAGTTAGAATCACTTACCCCAATTAATTTCTTGAAAATCTCTCCAAGAATCGCCTCAATCCCTCCAAGAACCACCTCAATCCGAGCTCCCAAAGTCCAAATATGAAATAATATTATATTCTGCCCAGATGCTCCTCTTCGCGATCGCGAAGAACAAAAATTATGCTGCCCTCAAAGTACTCTTCGCGAACAAGGACAAACCACCGCGAACGCGATTCACAGTCTCATCAACCAAAGCAATCACGGTCCCTTCACGCGATCGCAAAGAACAAATCGCGTGGACTCCCAGCCTCCTCCTTTCTTCTTCGCGAACGCGACCCAACCCACGCGTTCACCATTCATAAAATGCCAAATCTCTACGATCAGAGACCTCTTGTTATGATCGCATAGAACATTTCCACCAGTCGTCCAAATTAGCCTTCGCGATCGCGAACCTTCCCATGCGATCGCGATTAAGGAAACCAGAAGCACAAGCATCAGCAACTTCAGCAACTCATCCATGCCAAATTTCAATTCGTTAACCATCCGAAATCCACTAGAGGCTCCCGGGGCCTCAAGTCCTAAAACATCACACGAACTCGCTCGAAGCCTCAAATCACATCAAACAACACTAAAACCACGAATCGCACATCGATATAAGCCTAATGAACTTATGGACTTCTAACTTTCAAAAGTAATGCCAAAACATACCAAATCAACTCCGATTGACCCCAAATTTTGCACACAAGTCATAAATGACATAACAGACCTATTCCAATTTCCGAAACCAAAATCCGAGCCTGGTAACCACAAAGTCAACTCTCGGTCAAACCTCTCAACTCTCCTAACTTCAAAATTTTCAACTTTCGCCAATTCAAGCTAAAATCATCTACGGACCTCCAAATCAATATCCGGACACACTCCTAAGTCTAAATTCACCATACGAAGCTATCGAAACCATCAAAACTCCATTCCGGAGTCATTTGCACATAAGTCAACATCCGATCAACTCTTCCGACTTAGGACCTTAGGACTAAGTGTCCCAACTCATTCTGAAACATCCCCGAAACCAAACTAACTACCCCGGCAAGTCACATAACGACAGTTGAGAATAGAATAAGCAGTAAATGGGAGAATAGGGCTATAATACTCAAAATGATCGACCTGGTCATTACATCCTTCCCCACTTAAATAAATGTTCGTCCTCGAACGAGTCTTGAATCATACCTGGAGTCTCAAATAGGTGTGGATATCTGATCCATATCTCCCGCTCGGTATCCCAAGTAGCGTCCTCAACTGGCTGCCCTCTTCACTGCACCTTCACTGAAGCTATATTGTTTGACCTGAACTTTCAAACCTGCCGATCCAAAATAGCCACAGGCTCCACATCATAAGTAAAATCCCCATCTAACTGAACTGTGCTGAAGACCAAAACATGAGACAGATCGCCGAAATACTTCCATAGCACGGAAACATGAAACACTGGATGAACACTCGATAGACTAGGCATCAATGCAAGCTTGTAAGCCACCTCTCCAATCCTCTCAAGCAACTCAAAAGGCCCAATATACCGAGGGCTCAACTTTTCCTTCTTCCTGAACATCATAATAACCTTCATGGGTGAAAATTTGAGCAATACCTTCTCTCCCACCATGTAAGCAACATCATGAACCTTCCAATCGGTGTAACTCTTCTATCTAGATTGTACCTTGCGAAGCCGATCCTGAATCAACTTAACCTTGTTCAAAGCATCCTGAACCAAGTCAGTACCCAATAGCCTAGCCTCACCTGGCTCAAACCAACCAACTAGAGACCGACAATGTCTGCCATACAAGGCCTCATATGGAGCCATCCGAATACTCGATTAGTACTTGTTGTTGTAGGCAAACTCTGTAAGCGGCAGAAACTGATCCCAAGAACCCCCAAAATCCATGACGCAAGCGCGTAGCATATTCCAATATATGAGTAGTGCGCTCGGACTGTCCGTCTGTCTGAGGGTGGAATGCTGTACTTAACTCAACCCGTGTGCCTAACTCTCGCTGCACTGCTCTCCAAAACTGCGATGTGAATTGCGTGCCCCGATCTGAAATGATGGACACCGGCACACCGTGAAGGAGAACAATCTCGGCTATATAGATCTCAGCCAACCGCTCCGAAGAATAGGTAGTCCCAACTGGAATGAAATGCGCGTACTTGGTCAACCGATCCACAATCACCCAAACAACATCAAACTTCCTCCAAGTCTGTGGGAGCCCTACTATGAAGTACATAGTGATATGCTCCCATTTCTACTCCGGAATCTCAAGCTTCTGAAGCGAACCGCCCGGCCTCTGATGCTCGTACTTTACCTGCTGATAATTCAAGCACCGAGCTTCACATCCCACTATATCTTTCTTCATCCTCCTCCTCCAATAGTGCTGCCTCAATCCCTGATACATCTTTGCAGCACTCAAATGAATGAAATACCGCGAACTATGAGCCTCCTCAAGAATCAACTCATGTAACACATCTACATTGGGCACACAAATCTGACCCTGCATACACAACACCCCATCATTCCTAATAGAAACCTCCTTGGCATCACCGTGGTGAATCGTGTCTTTAAGGATAAGCAAATGGGGGTCATCATACTGACGCTCTCTTATGCGATCATATAAGAAAGACCGAGAAACCACACAAGCTAGAACCCGACTAGGCTCCGAAACATCTAACCTCACGAACTAATTGGCCAAGGCCTGAACATCTGATGCAAGAGGTCTATCACCAATCGGAATAAATGCAAGGCTACCCATACTCACCGCCTTTCTACTTAAGGAATCGGCCACCACATTGGCCTTCCCGGGATGATACAAAATGGTAATCTCATAGTCTTTTTGCAGCTCCAATGTTAAGACCCAAAATCCAACCCGGCGTGATGGCACCTAACCCAACCCGCTAGGTAAGCCAAGTAACAATAAAACATAATATAGTAATAATGCTAAAAATCAAGAAGGAAATAACTGAATTTTATACAACTCCCCAAGGACTGGTAGTACAAAGTCATGAGCCACTAAGACTTAGATTTTACAAAACTGAAATGAAATAAATACAATATATGTTTGAAATGTACATGAACAAAATTCGAATCTAAAGCTACCAAGGACAAATGATAGCCATAACTGGAACGTAGGTACTTCTTCAATGCCAGCCCTCGCCATACACATCAACATCAACACCAAGATCTCCACGCAAGGTGTAGAAGTGTAGTATGAGTACAACTGACCCCATGTACTCAATAAGTATCTTAACTAACCCCGGCGAGGTAAAAGAAGCAAGAACTATAGATGGTACTCACTAACACCTATGCAGTTCATAATTTCAACAAGTATAGAACATATACATGATAAAAATAGGAAATCTCAGGTAAAACCACTTTGATGCTCACAATTCTTTGTTTTAAAGTGTTCTGCTCAGTCAACAATCCAGCATATAAGGAAGATATACAGGTAAAATCATGTAAACAATCGAGAAAATTTCAAGTAAAGATGAAATGCATTAACCAAATATCAGTTCGTTGCAGCGCGCAATCCAATCCAATAATAGTAACCAGTTCTCCCAGAGCGCACATCATCCAGACACCCGTTGGTTTCTCACAATCCGCGCGTACACCATCAAGAGAGAAATATGAGATGGTAACCCTAGGGGGATGAATCCGTATCCACACGCTGCATACACAACTCATGTCCTGCACAGATAACTCACATGCTGCGCGGATAATTCACGTGCTATAATATCATTATCTGGATTCGCACGGATAGCTCACGTGCTAATATCAAATTCCGCCCAGCGTGGTCACAAGCATCCAGTCCAAACCATATCACACAGAAGTAAGTATACAAGAACACATGTATATGATGGATAAATATCAGATTTCATGCTCCTGAACTGGTATAATTACATGCTAAAGTGTAGGCATATGCAATGTGTGCTATCATAGCTCAAATCGATAACTTATCACAGAAATAGCATGTCACGATCCAAATTGATGGGCCGCGACGGGCACCCGGTACGTTACTCAACCTAGTACCAATGTAACGTATCTTTCTTATTGCATTATCATATACACATGACATACGGGCCAAATAGACCAACATCATCATTTATAAACTCAAAATATAGGTCGGCAAGGCCGTACAATCTTTTACATACACGACATATGTCTACAAGCATCTAAGAGTACATAATTGTCATAAAGGTCAGGACATAGCCCCGCCATACCAAATCATACACATCTAAATCATACTGACCAAACAAGCAACTCCGGAGCAAATGGAGTGCACCAATATCTTCTGCTGAGCTGATCGCCTACTTAGAGGACTCTCGACCTGTCTATCGAGACCTGCGGGCATGAAACGCGGCGTCCCCAAACAAAAGGAACGTCAATACGATATAATGTACCGAGTATGTAAGGCAGTATACTGAAAGCTAAAACTGAACTGATAATATAATAACTGGAAGTTAATGATAATCTGAAGATATGCTTACCTGCTGATACTGACTCCACTCTCTCAATAAAGTAAGTAAAATAGCTGTCCGGCCTTATAAGGCTCGGTATATATATAACTGCTCTGCCGTAGTAGGCTTGCTCATAGGCGCTCGGCCATACTAGGCTCTGTATCTCAACCAACTAGGCTCGCTCATAGGCGCTCGACCATAGTAGGCTCGGTATATAACTTACCATCTGATCAGAGGTTGCCCAATAGGGGCCTGCCCATCGATTATAGCTCGATGGTAATGCAAATACGGTAATACTGTATATATAGACTCTCTGCTCTCTTGACTGGAAGGAGGAAATACTCAATTGAATATTGTACTTACAAGACTAGGAAAAATATACATAAATTCCGGAATATGAATTTTTCTTTATGCTTCGTTATCAAACTCGTGTAATTACGAGATCATGCCAAAATGAAAGAAGAGCTTAGTCTTAACATACCTGGAGTAAGAAAAAATTCGTATAATATTCTTGGAAAAGGTTGCACCGTACTCCCCTTAGAATCACAAAATCCCATTGCTATTACGCAGTATAATTTCAGATAAAATAATTTGCTGAAGCAAAATCACGTAGATCTAATCCTTGTAAAGAATTCATATGAATTCCATACGTTAGGAATCCTTGAATTCTTATCAGATGCAACTTACATTCTTAAGAATGGATAAGATTCTTACATTTCTAAGACTTATTGTGGCTTTTCTTTCTTAAATGAATGCCAAGTCTCATATCTTTAATGTTGCCACATACTATAATGACTTAAAGAGTCATCATGGGATTTTGAGGGATGCTGCCACGAATGCCTCCTCACTTATCCAATTATCACCTTTTTCCTTAATCAATTCATTAATTCCCCCACTTGTCCAATAATTAACCAATTACCCACATAGTTAAGAATTATTTCAAATTACATAAAATACTACTCACTTTTGATACGCTTTATACTCCTTACTATCATAGCCATATGGTACCTTATATGGTACTAGTCCATAAATACCGGATATTTTAGCTCGGGCAGTATTTTATCCCATCATGTCAAACTTTGACGAAAATTCACTTTCTTTGATTTGCTTACCCTCTCACCTTCACCAATTTACTCATCACTTGTTTAAACTAGCATAATGCTTATAATCACGAAATAATTTTATTCCCGAACTTGCGTCGATTAACTTACGATAAAACTTTATCGTACGAAAATGCGGGATGTAACATCATTCCCCCCTTTGGAACATTCGTCCGCGAATGTTGACTGATATACTTATCATTTTCATAACTTATGTCCTCTGAATACTTTAGTACTTTTCTTGCCATCTAAGCAACTGTTCTGTGAATAATTATAAGGGCTAGGGCATTCCCCCCCTTTAAGCTTCTTTCTCACACCACGACTTGTAGTCGGAATCCTTCCAATCTCGTAACTGTTGCTACTTTCTGTCATAGATCCGTTTTTCCATCCGTATGACTTTACTGCCATAACTCTTACTTTGATTTATCGTTATTGAGGGCTTCTACCGAACTCCAGGTTTCTTTCGTTGCTTATCCTATATGCAATAAGCTAAGTCTTTTAGTGCCCCCTCATTACTGTTCATCTTAATAATGACGGCCTAATCTTATCTCATACTTTGTGACCTTTGTTCATCCATTATTGATTCATCTTAATACCGATAACTTGGCCTCTTATATAACACTACCGCTAGGGCTCACGTCTCATTGGGGACATCTGGAGTAATTAGATTGATCCACCTAGGGGCGATACTGTACTTCAATAACCGTACTTTATAACATCCCAATGTGATTCACTTACGAGGGTATTTTAATCCTGTACAATTCATGAAATCCCTTCAAATCATCACTCAATCGAAGGTCCAAACTTCATCCTTCATTTAACACAAATATACCCTCATTTTACTATCAGGGCAACATTCCATCTCTTTTAGATGCTATTAGTCTTAGACTCCTTTGAGTTCATTCAGGTTATACTGAGCTTTCTATAACTTAGAGAAATTATCAACTCTCTTGTTTTCATGGGCTTAATCCTGAGGACTTATCCGTTCTCGTCACCTTTTAACTCTCCATTTCTTATCCTTATTCATGTCATAAATCCTTGTCACTTTACTATACTTTAGCTTGCGACCTATACGTATCTATTTATACTACTCGTAACCTTCCTTCAACTTTCTTGCACCATAGATTTCCTTATGTCATCCTGAAACATCAAGCGAGACATCACATCGTCTCTAACTCTTCTTTACTCTCTTAGTTAGACCTCTCGATACTTAGAAACCATAGGTTGGGAGATATGCCACTGACGCCGCCGCTACCATTCCTGGATATTAAATCCCAGCACTTCTAGCCTTCTATCTGCAGTATGGATTATTCGCAACCTTCTGCATTTGAGTATCTCGTATGTTATTCACCTTTACCTTACTTACCTTAAAATCTCGCATAACATCTTATATCTCTTTCATGACCTCCCTTCCACATAGGTATAATTCACATTCGCGACTTGAAGCTCTATTATAATACTTGCACCTCTAGTGCATACACACTCCGGTGGGAGTTTCATATTGACTTCTTATGAGGCTGGTACTCTTCTAACCGACTTTATCGTAGACCATTATAAAATATGGCTACTGTACTATCTCTCTTGTACCTCTGATATTAAGAGCGATCCTACAATGTTCTCAATCACGATTTCTATAATTTTTTGGATCCAATAATCAGACTCATGATTTACTTTGTTGTTGTAACTCTTTGGTTTCCTCTTCCTTCTGATCAACCTTTACGTAGGCTTAAGCTATCTTCTGATCTGTGGCTCACGGTATTAGTTATTACTTTAGTCTTTCATGGGCGCTATGGAATATTCATGATACAATCTTCTGATAATTCAATCCTTTGTCTATGACCTGAACTCAATTTTGTTCTTTTAACTTATACGAGAGTCTTCTACGGCTGTATGATTGCCAACATATATAATGCATGGATAATGCTCCGAAATCTTAAGAGAGTTCATAACGTAATTAACTCTGGATCATTGATTGAATAATTCCTTTTGTTCCTCCTCAGCTTTCTTTAAACGTAAGATATTACCTTTCCTGGTCTTCATGGCCCCTTGTTGCACGCATACTTAGCTTACCTTAGTGCTCACACATGTTGGAATTCCATACAGCTCGTATGATCTTGAATATTACTTCTGATTTTACTTCCCATTTATTAGCCATGGTAGGTGACATCTGCTGATGGAGTGCATATAATGTTGTTGTGAGACTGTTGTTACATGACCATTTCCTCTTTAGGTGACTGTGCTTGGTTAAAGCCTTTTTTCCTTATTTTCTCCACTAGTCTTTCATTGTACTACTTAGGGAGGACCCTCTGATTCTTGCAAGGTTGCGAGCTTATTACATCGTATACTCGACGAAATTTTTGATGTTCGTACTCACATATAAAATTACTTAGTTACTTACCTCCATACTTATATGCTTGTACAGTTGCTCCTGAACTGAAGTTTTGATTGTCTTCCCTTAACACTCATACGGTATCTTTAACTACCCCAATTCCTATTCGAATATTTCTCAAGGTCACGATGTCATATCTGCGAGACTGAATTCCCCATGTTGGGGTTCACTCTATTTGTCTTGCACGATCTATTGATTTGTATGTATCCTCTTGTCTAGACATAACTAGGCTCTTCCTGAATCAACTACTAACTAATCGTTGGCCCACTCTCATATCAATATTTTGTGTAATCTTTCTTAGGTTATTTTCTTTGTCTTAACTTACGTCTCGTACTGACTCCTTATTTATCAATAACATCTCGAGTAGGAACCCTCACTTCCTCTCCTTGACATCGTATTTGCATAATGTTCTGGAATCGTAGCCTATCTACATGCTTTGAATAAGTGCAATCTCATCCCTTTCTCATTTTTATCGCATTCTTCCTTTACCATTCCATAATTACTAGAACCACTTAATTCTGACTTAATGCCACATCACTCCATATTCCCCCTTTAGGGGAGCACTGACCCTTACTCGCCTTGCGGTAATCCTCCTATACCAAGGATAACAAAATTCCTTACTCACGAGGGTGACACTTAGTGTAACTGGCACATATAGCCCCTTAAGCTTAACTTTGCTCACATTGCTTATTTTAGGGAAGCGTATTCCTAAATGGCCATTCTCTGAATCTCTCATGAATATTCTTCTGATGTCAATTCATTATTGCCGGAACGCAATCTGAAGTTCTCATGATGCCGACTATTATCAAATTACTCGGTCCCTAATTCATGTTTAGTTTATCTTGGTCACCAGCCCATACTGATTTCTATTACTCTGGGGTCTGACGTTTCCTTTTGGTAATCTCGTTAGAGTCGCGAACTTATTTCTTGAAATGAGGATGTGACTGTATGGCCTATACTCTTTTGTTATCTTAAGGCCCATCACCTCTCGTCTCTTCATTCACTTGACTGTAGATTCTGTAATACTCTACCGTTGTCATCTATGTATCATATCTTACTCATAATGCTTCATTAACTCTCTTTTTATTTTTCGCTAATATTTATGTCTATCACTTTATTCTAAAAATATCAATAAGATATTCTTTTGCTTTTAGCTCCCCTTTGCTCCATCCACTGGCTCTTCGGGTTGCCTATTATTATATCTCTACTAGGGACGGGAGTTATACTAAGATAATATTTATCCTTTTCAGGCTTCCAGTGCCTATATTTGTAGCACTCAAATCTAGCTGTACTATTTTAGAGTGCACTATCTAGGTGTCTCACAAAGAGATCCATCAGCACATTATCCTTCGGAAATTTTAACTAACGCAAACAATCCATCCACCATTTTGGGTCACTCTAATCCTAGTCGGATCCTGATATCCGTCCTTCTCTTATACTACTTCTGTTAGCTTCCATAGGGCATAAATGAGATGAGTATGGCCAATTGTACATGCCTCTGTTAGAATTGAAGGTAACTCAAAATGCTTATATCTCCCTTCCTAAATGGTAAATAATGATAATCTTTATTAACTGGGTACTTCGTACCTTTCTTCATCTTTCTTCTTTTACTCTTTGAAACTTGTATTTATCTTCTGAATCTCTCATTATCTTTCACCATAAAGGTGGATAAATATTCTTGCCTAATTGCTCCTTATCAAGAGGCTTACACGTTTTAGTGCAGACATGATCTGCTGAATACCTCATGTTTATCCATCATAAGCATGATGCAAAAATCGAGTCCCTCTGACTCAACTCTTCCACAGCTATATCTCTTACCAACCGTCTTTCTGAATGTAGGGATCGTTGTATTACAAATAGGATAGAGTTTAGGAAAATAAGTTCTTACAACTGAGCTCTACTACACGATCTAGAGTAAAAAGAAAGAGCGACAGTCCTAAATTTCCTGTAGCCTCCTGCTTATAAGTGTGGTGCACGACACACCCATAAACAAGACTCTACTAGACACAACTTGTAGACTCTCTAGGACAAAACTGCTCTGATACCACTTTTGTCACGATCCAAACCGATGGGCCACGATGGGCACCCGGTACCTTACTTTACCGAGTACCAACGTAACGTATCTTTCTTATTGCATTATCATACACACATAACATACGGGCCTAATAGGCCAACATCATCATTTATAAACTCAAAACATATGCCGTACAATCTTTCACGTACACGACATATATCTACAAGCCTCTAAGAGTAGATAATTGTCATAAAGGTCGGGACAGAGTCCCGCCATACCAAACCATATACATCTAAATCATACTGACCAAACAAGTAACTCCGGAGCAAATGTAGTGCACCAATATCTTCTGCTGAGAGGATCGCCTACTTGGAGGACTCTCGACCTGTCTATCGAGACCTGCGGGCATGAAACGCAGCGTCCCCAGGAAAAAGGGACGCCAATATAAAATAATGTACCGAGTATATAAGGCAGTATACTGAAAGCTGAAACTGAACTGATAATATAATAACTGAAAGCAACTGAAAGTCAATGATAATCTGAAGATTTTCTTACCTGCTGATACTGACTCCACTCTCTCAATAAAGTAAGTAAAATAGTTGTCCGGCCTTATAAGGCTCGGTATATATATAACTGTTCTACCGTAGTAGGCTCGCTCATAGGCGCTCGACCATACTAGGCTCTGTATCTCGACCAACTAGGCTCGCTCATAGGCGCTCGGCCACAGTAGGCTCGGTATATAACTTACCATATGATCAGAGATTTTCCAATAGGGGCTTGCCCATCGATTATAACACGATGGTAATGAAAATACTATAATACTGTATATATAGACTCTCTGCTCTCTTGACTGAAAGGAGGAAATACTCAATTGAATATTGTACTTATAAGACTAGGAAAAATATACATAAATTTCGGAATATGAATTTTTCTTTATGCTTTGTTATCAAACTCGTGTAATTACAAGATCATGCCAAAATAAAAGAAGAGCTTAGTCTTAACATACCTGGAGTAGGAAAAAATTCGTATGATGTTCTTGGAAAAGTTTGCACCGTACTCCCCTTAAAATCGCAAAATCCCGTTGCTATTATGCAGTATAATTTCAGATAAAATAATTTGTTGAAGCAAAATCACGTATATCTAATCCTTGTAAAGAATTCATATGAATTCCATACGTTAGGAATCCTTGAATTCTTATCAGATGCAACTTACATTCTTAAGAATGGATAAGATTCTTACATTTCTAAGACTTATTGTGGCTTTTCTTTCTTAAATGAATGCCAAGTCTCATATCTTTAATGTTGCCACATACTATAATGACTTAAAGAGTCATCATGGGATTTTGAGGGATGCTGCCCCGAATGCCTCCTTACTTATCCAATTATCATCTTTTTCCTTAATCAATTCATTAATTCCCTCACTAGTCCAATAATTAATCAATTACCCACATAGTTAAGAATTATTTCAAATTACATAAAATACTACTCACTTTTGATACACTTTATACACTTTACTATCATAGCCATATGGTACCTTGTATGGTACTAATTCATAAATACCGGGTATTTTAGCTCGGGCAGTATTTTATCCCAACATGTCAAACTTTGACGAAAATTTACTTTCTTTGATTTGCTTACCCTCTCACCTTCACCAATTTACTCATCACTTATTTAAAATAGCATAATGCTTATAATCACGAAATAATTTCATTCCCAAACTTGCATCGATTAACTTACGATGAAATTTTATCGTACGAAAATGCGGGATGTAACATTACAATTACCAAGTTTATTCAGGGAATTAGCCTCTTCGTAACCTCAAACATGGCTCAATTAGTTCACGACAAATGATACAAATATGAGAAACATTATAGCTTAAAGCTTAACAGTCAACTTTAGGCATATCATAGCCTAAGAACTACACTGAGCATGGATAAAAATCCCGGTGCTTGCACATTGGTTCAAACCCCATACATATGCGCATCCATAGCACGTAGCTATCACAAATAATTTAGGCAACTAGTGGCTCAACCAAGTTTAGATGAGATTCTTACCTCAAACAAGCCAAATCCAATACCGAGCAAGCCAACCAATACTCTAAAAATTCCGTCCAGCATGTACCAACCTCCGAACATCTCAAAACTAGCCAAAAGCAACTCAAGAACATCAAACAATGCCAAAGGAAATAAACTCAATCGATAAAGGTCGAATCTTTAATCAAAAGTCCCAAAGTCAACTAAAATGTCAAACCCGCCCGTACCTCGGAACTCAACAAAACATATAAACTCCGATAACCCATTTAATTACGAGTCCAACCACACTAGTTTCACTCAAATCCGACTCCAAATCGATGTTCAAAACTCAAAAATTCACTTTATGAAGTTTTAGACAAAAAATCCCAATTTCTCTCTTGAGATCATTAACCAAATGCCAAAAACGAGGATAGATTCATGAAATATAATCAAAACCGAGTAGAGAACACTTATCCCAATCCATATGGTGAAAATCGATTCAAACATTGTCTCAATCCGAGCTCCATAGCTCCAAATATGCAAGAATGGCCGAAACCTCCGAAATCGAGTACTTTATAATCATTGGGCAGAAATACCCTATGTGATCACGGGACACTCTTCGCGATTGCGAAAAACAAACTCAGTAGCCCACAAAAATACCTACGCGTTCGCGAAACTTCACATGAAAACACGATGACCACATACACCTGCTCTATGCGATCGCGACAAGACAAATGCGAAAACGAAGAAGAAAATCTCCAGCCCCAACTTCTCAACTCGACTCTACGCGAACGCAGGCTGGCCAATACGAACGCTATGGTCAAACCTCCAAAGGTACGCAAACACGGTATGATAGTCGTGAATGCGAAGAAGGAAAAAGGCCAGCTCCCATGATACACTACGCGATCGCGAATAAGGCCTGAAACACTAAAAATCAGCAGTGCCAAAGAACATTGAAATGATCTGAAACTCATCCGAAACTCACCCGAGTCCCTCGGGACCCCGTCCAAACATACCAACAAGTCCCGAAACATAACACAGACCTACTCTAGGCCTCAAATCACGTATAACAACATCGAAATCACGAATCGTACCCCAAATCAAACTTTATGAGCTTTTGAACTTCCAACTTCCAAAGCTCGTGCCGAACCATATAAAATCAACCCAGAATGAACTCAAATTTTTCACACAAGTCACAAATGACTTAACGAAGCTATTCCAATTCCCGGAACAACAATTCAAACCCGATATCATCAAAGTCAACTCTCGGTCAAATTTATGAACATTCCAAACCTTCAAATCTCCAACTTTCGCCAATTAGTGCCGAAACCTTCTAGAAATAACCAAATGCAAATGCGGGCATACACCTGAGTCCAAAATCACCATCCGGACCTAACGGAACCATCAAAACTCTGAACCAAGGTCAAATTCTAAAAAGTCAAACTTGGTCAACTCTTCCAACTTAAAGTTTCAAACATAAAATTCATTCTTCCAAACTAATTCCGAAATACCTGAAAACCAAAACCGACGATACACACAAGTCGTCATACATCATATGAAGCTAATCAAGACTCCAAATAGCTGTTTAGAATTCTAATGCTCAAAACGAGTGGTCGGGTCATTACATTCTCCCCCACTTAAACATATGTTCATCCTCGAACTTGCCTAGAGTCGTTCCAAAGCCATCAGAACGCCATGTAACCTTACCATGCACATACCCGGAGGTGATCCCATGTCACCCCTATCCATGTAAGCCTGACAACACAACATAACTGAAGATCATTACTTTAACCTTAGTCCGTAAACCTTAGAATCCAATTTTCAATATCCGTAATCCTTACAAGATCCGAATCTCGTACCTAAACACTGTATAAGTCTGAACAAGCTGTATGACATAATCACATGATATATCACACAACTCGCATACTCGTAGTAATAATTATCGATCACAGTAGTTGCCCAAAACAAACCCAATACCGGTAATAACCTCATATCAAATAGAACCTCATTCTAAAACCTTCGTACACTGGCGATGATGAAAGAAACATTCAGAAACTAATTACCACTCATCAGATCAACAAGTCATGGAGCCCTGTCTCGTCCGTCAAGAACCATGGCCAAATCCTAAGCCGACTTCTGATATTATTCCTCCATACCTACCGTAATCAAATTCAATAGCAATCACTTCAGGCTCAAAGACTTCATCTCATCAAATACAAGTTACTCTACTGACATGCCACACCAATACTACCTAGATCCACAAACCATGCAATCCGTGCACCAATACGCAACAATTCAATGCACCCCAAAATGGAAAATGGCTCAAATGAGAGAACTGTTCCGCAAGGTCAACAAGTACCACCACAACGCAATGCTAAGAACTCATCACACACAGTAGCACCAAAACATACGAATCTATCACAAATGATCATTTCTCATCATAACCCTGCTGCAATACGTGACGCATCCAAACACCGATCCATATGAAATACCTCGAGCCCCAATGCTCAAAATCAACAACCACAAGTAATTCGACATCAAGTACATAAGTGCATGACCATAACCATGGAGAAGCAAATAAAATAATATACCACGGCCCAAAAATAACATAACCAAGGCAAAGTCAACCATCCAACACCCCAATAACCATCTCGCTCGAATTCCCTGCAAGGCCCAAATAGAACCGCATCATGTGTGCATATAACCAACAAATCACAACCTCTCGTAGCATAGAAAAGTAACACATAGAACATATCAGAACACGAAAAAGCTCAACTCTAACCGAATGACTCACCCCTCAACACTAACCGTGCTGAGTCAACAAATTTGGCCTTGTGTAGAATACACATCCTCCTCGGGCCTACCAATGGGCCGCCCAACCAACCCCGGTCATCCCTAAAAGGATAAATAGCCTTCCAAAAGTCCACAATGATCTATCCATAACACGTACCACCATCTAGCTAACTTTGGACATATCTTCACAGTCCGTAATCCATAATCCACAAAACAATCTGCTTCTGAGAACTCTCAGTCTCCAAATCCATAGATCACACGAATCACCATAGTTGATCCCAACTCCACCGCCCAAATGTCTAACACATCTATCATACACGATCATCCCACGAGGAATACCTCTACAATTCTTTCATGCCATATAGCAAAATATGAACATCAGCAGTCGATCAACCAGGCGAGTACCGCAATACTAATGAAGCATTCGTAATTCAAAACATAGTGCGCCTTCTAAAATACGTACCCTTCTCAGGCAATACCAAGTAGTAATAGCATTTATCTAGTCATCTGAAACTGTTTATGTTGTCTAAGAATTCATGACCTTCCCTTCAAAACTGAACCGTGACCTTGCACATACAAATATCAATCCCACACAACACACCGCATCTATCATGACATCATATGAAAAGCACGAGAATCTCATAATCAACTCTGAGTCACCAGCATAATACATACCCGATTAGTCAGAAACCTTCTATTTGATCCCATCCAGAAAAAAATCACAATACATACCATGCTCCTCACACCAGTAGAAAATATCCATCTCAACCATGGTAGAAACCATAGAGAATACTTTGAAATCCATTTGCACATAAACAAGCTATCAGAACTTAATCCTTCTAACTTAACAAAGCCACGCAGGTCGCCAAATCCAAGAGTATTGCCACAAAACACCCGTAAAGCCTCACCTCATCATAAGAACCAAAAGAACCGATCCTATCCATTACCGTGCTGATCCAACCTACTACCAAGCTGTCCTATTTCTCCGAGTTCCTTCTGAATTACCCTCAAGTTGACACTTCTCTTTGCTAGAACACCACGATCCTTATCCAAAGCTCACCACAAGAGATCCTAGCATAAAACCACTCCATCCTGAGGCCCATAAGCCATTGTATTCCATCTTAAGCACCCCAAAAGTTCGACAACCGAGACACCCACTCTGAAGAGATCTTCTATGAATCGAAAGACGATTCCTTCACCTTCTTGATACTGAAATGTAGAATCCATAATGATATAGAAATACCGTGAGTCTCGACACCATCCAATGTAAATCTCAGATTCTAGCCATATACAAATCCTAAAAATTCCCAATTGCTACATATAAATCTTGAATTCATTAGAACCTTCTCGAGAGTCATCCACTCTGCTCAAATCTCAATTGCACCACCCAATCGGGCCGAAGCACTTGTGCCCCATTAGCACAATAACACACAAAGCAGTAATCCACACCTCTAAGCAACCGAGTGAATCCTTTTTCTTAGTACATTACATCCAGCGCGAACAACAACCCTAGACCATTTCCAAGACTCCCATATACCATAAGGTGTAATACATCATGCATCCAAAAATTCCTTACTCAAGTCATTCTCAGAACCTACCTCTACAAGTCATAACTGACCCACCAGTATGCCTCAAATCGAAACCAATACAACACGTAACCATGCAATCAAACCGTCGATAGCAAACTTCCCCACTTGGCTCAAAGCCATAGATCAAAACACTCAATAACTCACAATGCCCATACTCTATTACTGCCATAATACCGTAGTGAGATTCAACTAAATCCTTCAAAAGCTCATGTAACACAAACCATATAATACCTCAAATTATCTGCTAAGCTCGCATTTATCTTTGTGATGGTCAGGTCAACTTTCTCAACCAATCCAAATTCAAATCGCAACACATATACCCAATGGTAAAAAAGAAAGCCTCCACACAACATCATAAGAATCACACGTTCATAGATTACCCCCAGGTGATAACCAACCTGTTTAGCCTCAAACTGACATCTCTCTATACCCTTTCACACTCATAACTACTATGCAATCACTTAATCTTCCTAAGTCTGAACTCATCAACAAGACATGAAAATCTACTTCGTTCCACAAATGAAATAACACGAAAGAATCTCTAAAACACCTTTATAACTCAAGACTGTATGACACATCCACAGAAATCGAGCATCTAATAGTCCTTTTCACATCTCAAGTAAACTCTTCTCGTCACATTCAAACCATCTGAACACATCCTGCGGTCACATCCTACTCATCATATAGCCATCCAACTACTCACCGAGCCAGCAGTCCCACTCATAGGGACACCACTGGACATAGAAGTCCAAAAGCACATGCTCACACAACTGAAACTACTGAGCCTAAGCTGCAGTCCAAACCGGGCCTCAAGTCCTCCAGACTGGCCCATCACTAAAATACAGAAAACACATCTCACACCTCATCCATGGAATCCACAAGCCATCGATGTAGAGCTGATACCGAGCGCTCACATGTGTATACAAGTGAGTGGAAGGAATGAAAAAAGATACACTTCAAGCTGAATCAATGCATCACGATAAGGAAATAAAGATGGTAAGTTTATCCTAAATGCCCTGTCGCCTCTCAAAAATAGGTATGGACGCCATCATACCGATTCGCAAGTCTCTACTAGACATTTGCCCATGACTCGTAGAACCTATGAACCTAGAGCTATGATACCAACTTGTCACGACCCAAAATCCAACTCGTCGTGATGACACCTAACCCAACCCACTAGGTAAGCCAAGTAATAATAAAACACAATATAGTAATAATGCTAAGAGTCAAGAAGGAAATAATTGAATTTTATACAACTCCCTAAGGACTGGTAGTACAAGTCATGAGCCACTAAGACTTAGATTTTACAAAACTGAAATGAAATAAATACAACATATGTTTGAAATGTACATGAACAAAATTTGAATCTAAGCTACCAAGGACAAGTGATAGCCATAACTGGAACGCATGTACATCTTCAATACCAGCCCTCGCCACACATAACAACATCAACACCAAAATCTGCACGCAAGGTGCAAAAGTATAGTATGAGTACAACTGACCCCATGTACTCAATAAGTATCCTAACTAACCTCAGCGAGGTAAAAGAAGCAAGAACTATAGATGATACTCACCAACACCTGTGCAGTTCATAATTTCAATAAGTATAGAACATATACATGATCAAAACTTGAAATCTCAGGTAAAACCACATTGATGCTCACAATTCTTTATTTTAAAGTGTTATGCTCAGTCAACAATCCAGCATATAAGGAAGATATGCAAGTAAAATTAGGTAAACAATCAAGGAAATTTCAAGTAAAGATGAAATGCAATACCCAAATATCATTCCGTTGCGGCACGCATCCCAATCCAATAATAGTAACCAGCTCTCCCAGAGCTCATATCAACCAGAAATCGCAAAAACCCGTCAGTTTCTCACAATCCGTGGGTACACCATCAAGAGAAAAACATGAGAGGGTGACACTTGGGGGATGGATCCGTATCCACAAGCTGCACGGACAAATCACGTGCTAATTATATCAATCACACGGACAACTCACGTGCTATAATATCAATATCTGGATCCACACGTATAACTCACGTGTTGCACGGACAACTCACGTACTAATAATATCAACTCGCAAGGACAACTCATGTGCTAATATCGCAATCCGCCTAGTGTGATCACAGGCATCCAGTCCTAATCATATCGCACAGAAGCAAGTATACAAGAACACATGTATATGATGGATAAATATCAGATTTCATGCTCCTGGACTGGTATAATTACATGCTAAAGTGTAGGCATGTGTAATGTGTGTTATCATAGCTCAAATCGACAACTTATCACAGAAATAGCAATTATAAAGTTTATTAAGGTAATTAGCCTCTTCGTAACCTCAAACATAGCTCAAATAGTTCACGACCATGATACAAATATGAGAAACATTATAGCTTAAAGCTTAACATTCAACTTTAGGCATATCATAGCCTAAGCACTACCTCGAGCATGGATAAATACCCCGGTGCTTGCACATGGGTTCAAACCCCACACATATGCACCCATAGCACATAACTATCACAAATAATTCAGGCAACTAGTGCCTCAACCAAGTTTAGATAGGATTCTTAGCACAAACAACACAAATCCAATACCGAGCAAGCCAACCAATACTCTAGAAATGCCATCCCGCGCGTACCGACTTTTGAATGGCTCGAAATTAGCCAAAAGCGACTCAAGAACATCAAACAATTCCAAAGGAAACAAACCCAATCGATAAATGTCAAATCTTTAATCAAAAGTCCCAAAGTCAACCAAAAAGTCAAACCCGATCCCGCACCTCGAAACCCGACAAAACTTATAAAATCTGACAACTCATTCAATTACGAGTCCAACCATACTAGTTTCACTCAAATACGACTCTGAATCGATGCTCAAAACTCGAAAATTCACTTTATGAAGTTTTAGACAAAAAACCCCAATTTCTTTTTTGAAATCATCAACCAAGTGCTAAAAACGAGGATAGATTCATGAAATATAATCAAAACCGAGTAGAGAACACTTACCCCAATCCATATGCTAAAAATTGCTTCAATAATCATCTCAATCCGAGCTCCAAGCTCCAAATATGCAAGAATGGCCGAAACCTCTAAAATAGAGTACTTTATAATCAATGGGCAGAATTACCCTATGCAATCGCGGGACACTCTTCACGATCGCAAAGAACAAACTCTGCAGCCCCCAAAAATAACCTATGCATTTGCGAAACTTCATATGCGAACGTGATGACCACATGCACCTGATCTACGTGATCGCGACAAGACAAATGTGAACACGAAGAAGAAAATCTCCAGCCCCAGCTTCTCAACTCGACTCTACGCGAACGCGGGCTGGCCAATACGAACGTGATGCTCAGGCCTCCAAAGGTACGCGAATACAGTATGACAGTCGCGAACGCGAAGAAGGAAAAATGCTAGCTCCCATAATACTTTACGCGATCGCGACCCAATCTTCACGATCGCGAATAAGGCCTGAAACACTAGAAATCCGCAGTGCCAAAGAACATGGAGATGATCCGAAACTCATCCGAGCCCCTCGAGACCCCGTCCGATCATACCAACAAGTCCTAAAATATAACATGGACCTACTCAAGGCCTCAAATCACGTATAACAACATAGAAACCACGAATCACACCCCAAATCGAACTTAATGAACTTTTAAAATTCCAACTTCCAAAACTCGTGCCGAACCATATCAAATCAACCCGGAATGAACTCAAATTTTTCACACAAGTCCCAAATGGCATAACAAAGCTATTCCAATTATTATAATATGAATCCGAACCCGATATCTTCAAAGTCAACTCTAGGTCAAACTTATGAATATTCCAAACCTTCAAATCTCCAACTTTCGCCAATTAGTGCCAAAACCTTCTAGAAATAACAAAATGCAAATCTGGTCATACGCCCGAGTCCAAAATCACCATCCTAACATAACGAAACTATCAAAATTTCGAACCGAGGTCAAATACTAAAAAGTCAAACTTGGTCAACTCTTCCAACTTAAAGCGTCAAACATGAAATTCACTCTTTCAAACTAATTCCGAACTACTTGAAAACCAAAACCGACAATACACACATGTCGTCATACATCATACGAAGCTAATCAGGACTCCAAATAGCTGTACGGAATGCTAATGCTCAAAATGACTGGTCGGGTCATTACATCCAACCATCTTCGCTGCCTCAAATTTAGATTCTTCTGCTTGAACAAGTGATGGAGACTCCGATGATACGTAAATACCTCACAAGAAACACCATAGAAACAATGCCTCCAAATATTCAATGCATAAAAGATGTATGCCAACTCCAAATCATGAACATGGAAGTTCTTCTCATGAGCTTCAACTGGCGTGAAGCATAAGCAATCACTCTTGTCATGCCCCAAACTCGGGGAGCGCAAACGGCGCTCAACCGAGTGAACCCAACCGAGCAAGCCTATTAGATTTTCTTCTACCCAAACTCATCCATGAATAGAGATAATGCATATTTTCATTAGTCAGACAATAAGGTGATCATGTCTACAATACCAATTCATTACCCATAGTTTCATCATTTTAAAGTTTCAAATGGAACAAGTAATACAACCATAACATAACACAGTTTGACTTTCCTAGCACCAATACACAACCTACACTATGTCTATAGAGCCTCTAAAGATACCAAAGAGTACAATGATAGTGTCGGCAATAAGTCTCAGGCTATACCTCAAAACACGATAACACATACGAAATAAAAGATGCATAACCCCGGAATGAGATGGGGCTCACCAAGTCAGCTGAGAAGAATGAGCACTGCTATCACTGGTTAATATCCTCCGTTGTGGAACCACCTGCATCCATTAAAGATGCAGCATCCCAGGCAAAAGGGACGTTAGTACTTGTCGAATAGTACTAGTATGAAAACCAAATACCAATTTAAGAACTCGAAAATACAATATGAATATGATGAACCAGGGCGACAATATAATAGCATAGATAGCCATTTAAACCAAAGCAAGCTTATCGAGAGATGTCATTAACATTTATAGAATTTAAGATGAGATCCTCTGTAATCATTTTCACACAAAGCAGCCCCGCCGCCTCACCTCAATGTATACAGGTGGAGGTGTAAGCATAATACCAAATCTCTACTTAAGCGGCCCTTCCGCCTCAGCCCAATGTATGCGGGTGGAGGTGTAAGCACAATACCCATTTTTACACAAAGCGACCCCGCCGCCTTACCCTAATATATGCGGGTGCAAATGCATCAATGATACCAATACCTACACAAGGCCATGCCGCCTCACCCAATATATATAGGTGGGTGGTGGTGCAAAAACAATACCAAAATCATACACAAAGCGACATTGCTGCCTCACCCCAATGTATGTGGGTGAGGGTGTAATCCCAATCACAATCTCTACACGAATTGGCATAATAATTTCCCCATAAATCACGACTTGGAATTATAACATGTAGGTACACAATCAATAGTTTGGAACACATCCTCAATTTATAATGCAATATAATAAGAGCATTTGAAACACGAATTGAACATATATCTTTGTCACAAAACTTATTTGGAATATTCGATTTGTAATAAATATCTTGGAGCTTACAAGGATATTGGGGGTTCAAATTCTTAAAGAAGAGTTTAGCCAACATACCTCAATTTAGCTTCCTTAAACTCTAGAATATTTCGAAATTCTTAGCAACTTTAATATATTTTAGAAATATAACAAATTGAACCAAAAATTAGGAGGATGATCATGGTTCTAGCTCATTTGATCATTTTATCAAATACTAGGTGTGCATTAGGGTTTCAAGGTCCTTTTATGGAGGATTCCATCATCCCACAACCCATTCTTTATCATATTTAGCTCACAATATTCCTACACCCTTTGATAACACATGTATGCAAAATAAACAACTTCCATACTCAAGAATGGTTTTGCTAATTACCCATCCGTAGATAAATTTCGAAATTTAGGGCTAGGGTGTAGAATCTTACCTCTAGGATGAAGACCTAGTGAGTTTTCCTTGTTAATCCTCAATGATTTGAGCAAGAATTGAAGGACAATTTGTTGAAGATCACTCTCCCACTCTGGGGCACTCTCTCGCTCTCAAAATACTAGGTTTTAGCTAAAATATGGTCCATTGCGTCTATTTAATCGAAGTAGGGTCGGGTTATAAAAACTCAAAAATGAAGCTCCGGAACAGGGTATGCGGGCGATCGTAGAATTGGTGTCCAAAACTGGAAAAACATCTGCCTGGGTTTGCGGTCACTATGCGGCCCGCAGACCTATTCTGCGATCGCATAGTCGATCGCAGAATGGCATCCAACCCAGCCCATACCTGCCTCACTCTGTGGCCATTATGCGGCCCACAGAGTGATTCTGCGGTCACATAATGGACCGCAGAAACGTATTTCTCTGCCAAATATTTTTCTTTACTCCTCAATACATTTTTCAACCCAAAAAGTCTGAGAAGCCTAGTCCGGCACCAGGAAACCTTACTTTCCTTTGCAAAAATATTACGGGGCCTTACAACTCTACCCTCCCGCATCAAGACCCACCCAATACCAATCCGAGAAGCATCATAATATATTGTATATAAACCCGATGCTGAAGGCAAAACTAGAACTGGAGCTGTGGTCAAGACAGTCTTGAGCTTATGAAAGCAATCCTCACACTCATCCGACCACCTGAATGGAGTACCCTTCTGGGTAAACCTGGTCAAAGGCGCTGCAATGGACGAGAAACCCTCCACGCAGCGATGATAATATCCGGCCAAGCCGAGGAAACTCTGAATCTCAGTAGCTGAAGACGGTCTGGGCTAACTCTGAACTGCCTCTATCTTCTTTGAATCCACCATAATCCCCTCACTAGACACCACGTGCCCCAAGAACGCCACCGAACTGAGCCAAAACTCAAACTTAGAGAACTTGGCATAAATCTTCTCCTCCCTCAACCTTTGTAGTATAATCCTCAAATCCTATGCATGCTCCTTCTGGCTAGGTGAGTACACCACGATATCATCAATAAATACTATGACGAACGAATCAAGATATGGCTGGAATACACTGTTCATCAGATGCATGAATGCTGCTGCGGCATTGGTCACCCCAAAAGACATCACTAGGAACTCATAATGACCATAGCGGGTCCTGAATGCCGTCTTCATACTATCCGACTCCCGAATCTTCAACTGGTGATATCCAGACCTCCCCGATGGTTGTGGGGACTGAATCACACCCCGAGAACCAGAATAACTACTAGAATAACTTAGCACAGATGAACCTTGAACAGATGGACCACTAGATGAACTCTTAGCTAGGTGGGCACTGTATGAACCATGGATAGCTGATGCATCATGATGTAATGGATGAGGCATCTGAGCAAGCCTATAAGGGCGACCCCTACTGTGGTAGGACATCCCTCCAGAAGAAACACCGCTGAAACCACCCAAACCACGGGGCCTCTTGGCCTCCCTCTCCTTATGCTCCTAACTACGGATCTGCTCTAGCTGTCTGGCAATGTCGACCACCTCATCGAACCTATCACCTGATGCAATCTCTCGAGTCATAACAAAGCGCAGTCCATAGTTGAGTCCATCAATTAACCTCCTAATACGCTCCCTCTTTGTAGAAATGTTACACCCGATGTTTTCGTACGTAAAAATATGCCATAAGCAAATTGATGAAAGCTCAGAAATGAGATATTACATCCCGCATTTTCATACGTAAAAGCTTCATCGTAAGTTAATCGACGTAGACTCGGGAATGAGATTATTTTGAGATTATAAGCATTTATGCTACTTATAACACGCGATAAGTAAAGTGTCGTGAAGGTTAAAGGGTGAACGAATCAAAGATAATGAGTTTCATTGAAGATTGTCGATTTGAAAAAAAATAAAATAAAATATGGTCCGAGCTATAATACCCGGTATTTATGGATTATTGCCATACAAGGTACTACATGACCATGATAGTAAGATGTATAAGGTATGTTAAAAGTGAGTAGTATTTTAAGTACTTTGAGGTAATTCTTAATTATGTGGGTAATTGGTTAATTATTGGATAGTAGGAGATGATCAAATTAATCATAAGATTAGTGGTTAGCTAATGGTGATTTTGGATAAAGTTTGGACTACAAAAACGTGGCAGCCCATTAATATAAACATTGTGACTCTTATATAATACTTGAAAGATGGAAAAAATTTAGTAAGATTATGTGACATTAGTCATCAAAGTGGGGCCAACTCAATTTGACAAAGCAATAACCTCCCTTCAATCATAAAATGGAAATGGAAGTGCATATGTTTGGGAGGCAACAAAACTTTACTTTAATAAGAATTCAACCAAAATTCCTACAATTCCTTATCCACACAACAATCAGAAGTGAGAAGTTAGAAATTCTTATAAGATTTCAACAAATTTCATTCTCAAACCACTTCAATCAGATTCTAAACATTACATTGACAACGTGATTTATTCAACCAAAATCCAACGAAGTTTCTTAGCACAATTAGCAACGCAAAAATTTTGGGGTTCTGAAGGAGTACGATGCAACCTTTTCCAAAAACATCATACGGATTTTTCCATACTCCAGGTATGTTAAGGCTATCTTTTCTTTCTTTTTGGCATGATCCATACGATACAAACGAAACGAGTAAATGCATAATTTTTATAAATGACTCTATTCATAGAAGTATTATGGGTGTCTATGTTATTGATTACCCATGTGAATTATTATTATATCTTCTGTTCATAGGTCTCAGACAAATACGTATTTGATAAAGTTTATCCGAAAGGTATATTGATTTTATGACAATCCAAGAAATCTTATGAAAGTAATTCTTATGCATTTTATGCATTTATACATGTACATTGACCAATGACCAGATGGCGTTATATACGCGTATATTATATGTATATGGGATATGGGAAAAGGTTATGGTGTAATATACGCACCACCACCTGATCAGCTGGTATACGTTGATGATTTGCCCACAGTGGCCGAAATGATATGATGGGATGCCCTCAAAGGCTTGATGATAGTATGAACGCATATACCAATGCATGGTATGACATTTATACGCATATGCATGACATTATAAAAATGAAATGATTCACAAAGCTATGCAGACGTATATGTCGAGTCTTTTACTCCATGTTTCTCTCATGTCTATTATTTAATGATTTTCATTCCTTACATACTCGGTACATTATTTGTACTGACGTCCCTTTTACCCAGGGACGTTGCGTTTCATGCCCGCAGGTCTCGATAGACAGGTCGAGAATCCTCCAAGTAGGCGATCAGCTCAGCGAAAGATGTTGGTGCACTCTATTTGTTCTGGAGTTGCTTATGTGGTCAGTATGATTAGGACATGTACTGATTAGTATAGTGGGGCCCTATCCCGACCTTTATAATATTTATGTACTCTTAGAGGCTTGTAGACATATGTCGTGTACGTGAAAGATTGTACGGCCTTGTCGGCCTATGTTTTAAGTCTATAAATGATGATGTTAGCCTATTAGGCCCCTATGTCACATGTATATGATGATGTAATAAGATAGATAAATTACGTTGGTACTCGGTTACGTAAGGTACCGGGTGCCCATCGTGGACCATCGGCTTAGGTCATGACAAAAGTGGTATCAGAGCAGTTCTGTCCTAGGGAGTCTACAAGCTGTGTCTAGTAGAGTCTTGTTTATGGGTGTGTCGTGCACCAGACTTATAAGCAGGAGGCTACATGGCATTTAGGATTGTCACTCTTTCTTCTTACTCTAGATTGTGTGGTAGAGCTCAGTTGTAAGAACTCAATTTCCTAAACTCTATTTTATTCGTAATACAACGATGCCTACATCCAGAAAGACGGTTGGTAAGAGATATAACTGTGGAAGAGTTGAGTCAGAGGATCTCAATTTTTGCATCATGCTTATGATGGATGAATATGAGGTATTCAGCAGATCACGTGTATACTAAGACGTGTAAGCCTCTTGATAAGGAACCTTAAGGCAAGAATATTTATCCACCTTTATGGTGAAAGACAATGAGAGATTCAGAAGATAAATACAAGTTTCAAGAAGTAAAAGAAGCAAGATGAAAAAGGGTACGAGGTATCCAGTTAATAAAGATTATCATTATTTACCATTCAGGAAGGGAGATATAAGCATTTTGAGTTACCTTCAACAGTGACAGATGTATGTACAATCAGCCACACCGATCTCAGTTATGCCTTATGGGAGCTAACAGACATAGTTTAAGAGAAGGACGAGTTATCAGGATCCGGCTGGGGATAGAATAACCCAAAATAGTGGATGGATTGGTAGAGTTAGTTGACATTTCCGAAGGATAGAGAAAACGTGGTAATGGATCTCCTTGTGAGACACCTCGATAGTTCATTCAAAAATAGTACAGCTAGATATGAGTACTACAAAGATAAGCACTGGAAGCCTGGAAGGGATAAATATTACCTTAGTGTGGCTCCCATCCCTGGTAGAAAGAGAATATTAGGCAATTCGAGGAGCCAGTAGATGGAGCAAGGGGAGCTAAAAGTAAAAGAATGTCTTGTTCGAGTTTTCAGATTAAAGTGATAGACATAAATGTTTGCGGGAAACAAGAAGAGAGTTAATGAAGCATTATGAGTAATATGTGATACATGGATGACAACGGTAGATCAAAAAGATGGCAGTATTACAAAGTCTATAGTCAGATGAAGGAAAGGACGGGAGGTGACAGGCCTTGAGACAATAAAAGAGTATAGGCCATAAAATCATATTCTCATTTCGAGAAATAAGTTCGTGACTCCAACGCGATTACCAAAAAAAAAAAATTAGACCCCAGAGTAATAAGAAATCTGTATGGATTGGTGAACAAGATAAACTAAACATGAATTAGGGACTGAATGATTCGATAATGGTCGACATCATGAGAATTTCAGATTTTGTTCCGGTGATAATAAAATAGACGATAGAAGAATACCCTTTAAAGGTCATTCAGGAAGACGCTTCCCTAAAGCAAGCAAGGTGAGTAAAGTTAAGCTTAAGGGACTATATGTGCTAGTTACACTAAGTGTCACCCTCGCGAGTGAGGAATTTCGTTATCCTTGGTATAGAAGGATTACCGCGAGGCGAGTAAGGATCATCGATGATGTGAAAAGATGCCAAAGATGAGAGGGTAAAACATCTATGCGTAGATCATCGTAGCACTAAATCTTAGTGCTCCCCTAAAAGGGGGAATATGGAGTGATGTGGTATTAAGTCAAAATTAAGTGGTTCTAGTAATTATGGAATGGTAAGGGAAAATGCGAAGAGAAAAAAAAATGAAAAATGGATGATATTGCACTTATTCAAAGCCTACAAATATGCTACGATTCCAGAACATTATGCAAACACGGCGTCAAGGAAAGGAAGTAAGGGTCCCTGCCCGAGATGTTATTGATAAATAAGGAGCCAGTGCGAGACGTAAGTTAATGCAAAGAAAATAACCCAAGAAAGATTATGCGGAATATTGATATGAGAATGGGCCAATGAGCAGTTAGTAGTTGATCCAAGAAGAGCCTAGTTATGGCTAAACAAGAAGACACAGAAAAATCAACAGACTGTGCAAGATGAACATAGTGAACCCCAATATGGGCAATTCAGTCTCGTAGATACGACATCGTGATCCTTGAGAAATATTCAGATAGGAGTTGGGATAGTAAAGGTACCGTATGAGTGTTACGGAAATAAAAGAGCATCCCACTGGGAAGACAATCAAAATATTAGTTCACAAGCAACCCTACAAGCACAAGGGCGTAGAGGTAAGTAACTACGGGTAATTATACTCGAGGAAGGACATCAAAAAACAATTCCATCGGGTACACGATGTGATAAGCTCACATCTTTACAAGAATCAGGGGATCCTCCCTAAATACTACAATGAAAGACTAGTTGAGGAAGTAAGGAAGAAGGCTTAAACCTAAGCTCAGTAACCTAAGGAGGAAATGGTCTTGTAATAACAGTCTCACAACAACATTGTATGCTCTCCATAAGGAAATGGTACCTACCATGTCTAAGGAACGGGAAGAAAAAATCAAAAGTAATATTCAAGATCATATGAGTTGCATGAAAATTTCGGCATGCGTAGGAACTAAGATAAGCCAAGTATACATGCAACAAGTGGCAAAACGACCTGGAAAAGTAATTGCTTACATTTAAAGAAAGTGGAGAAGGAATGAAAGGAATTATTCGATCAGTTATCCAGAGTGAGTTATGTTATGAATGCACGTAAGTTTTCAGAGTATTATCCATGCAGCACATATGTGACAATCATACAGCCATAGAAGACTCCGGTATAAGTAAAAGAAAATTTTAGCCCAGGGCATAGACAAAGGATGGAATTGTTAGAAGATTGTGTCATGGATAATCCATAGCGCCCATGAAAGGATAAAGTAATAACTAATCCCAGGAGCCGCATATCGGAAGATAGTTTAAGCCTACATGAAGGCTAATCAGAAGGAAGAGGAAACTAAAGAGTTACATCAACTCAGTAAATCAGGAGTCTGATTATTGGACCAAGAAAATTTTAGACCTCGTGATTGAGAACATTACAGGATCACTCTTAAATACAAGAGAGATAGTACATTAACCATATTCTATAACGGCTCTACGATAAAGCCAGTCAGAAAAGTACCAGCCTTATAAGAAGTCAGTATGAAGCTCCCACCGGATTGTGTGTGCACCAGAGGTGCAAGTATTATAATAGAGCTTCAAGTTGTGGATATGAATTATACCTATGTGAAAGGGAGGTCATGAAAGAGATAGAAGACGTGATGCGAGATTTTAAGGTAAGTAAGGTAAAAGTGAACAACGTACGAGATACTTAAATGCAAAAGGTTGGGAATAGTACGTACTGCGAATAGAAAGCTAAAAGCGTAGGGATTCAATATCCAGGAATGATAGCGGCGTCGTTAGTGACAAAAGTGCTATTTCTAGGTATCGAGAGGTCCAGTTACGAGAGTAAAGAAGAGTTAGAAATGATGTGATGTCTCGCTTGATATTCAAGAACAACGCAAGGGAATCTATTGTACAAACAAGTTAAAGGAAAGTTGCGAGTAGTATAAATGAATATGTGTAGGTCGCAAGCTAAAGTATGGTAGAGCGACAAGGTTTTGGAAAGACATGAGTAAGAATAAGGAATGGCAAGTGAGAAGGTTACGGGAATGGATAAGTTATCGGGATTAAGCCTATAAAGACAAAAGAGCTAATGGTTTCTCTAAGTTATAGAAAGTTCAGCCTGAATGAACTCAAAGGAGTCTAAGACTAATAGCATTTAAAAGAGATGGAATGTTGCCCTGGTGGACCAATCTAATTACTCCAGATCTCCCCAATGAGACGTGAGCCCTAGCGGTAGTGTTACATAAGAGATGAAGTTAGCATTGGCATATGATAGATCAATATTGAGGTGAATCAACAATGGATAGACACAAGTCACAAAGTATGATGTGAGATTAGGCCGTCATTCTTAAGATGAACAAGTAATGAGAAAGCATTAAAGGACATAGATTTATACATATGGGATAAGTAACAAAAGTAACCTGGAGTTCGGTAATATACCTCAGTAACGATAAATCAAAGTAAGAGTTATGGTATAGTATGACCTACCTAGATGAGGTAGAGTCATACGAACGGATAAGCGGACCTATGAAATAAGATATAGCAATATTCGTAAGTTCAAAAAAGGGTACCGAGCAAAGAACTTCAAGTATACCTATAGATGCCCAGAGGGACATCTTGTCAAGCTCTGTATATGTTTACAAAGTGAGGCCTAGAGATTGGCTAAAAGCTGGAAGGAAAAGAAGAGAAGAGTCGCATAGGCATACTTACAAAGTCAGAGTCATACAGGCTGCATGACAGGAGGTAGCAATAGTTACGAGATTGGAAAGATCTCGACCACAAGTCGTGGTATGAGAAAGAGGACTAAAGGGGGGAATACCCTAGACTTTGGATTTATTCAAAGAAAAGTTGCCTACAGGGCTAGAAGAATATTAAAGTATTCGCAAAAGCTATGGGTTATGAGAATGATAAGTGCATCAGTTAACATTCGAGGACGAATGTTCCAAAGGGGGGAATGATATTACACCCCATGTTTTTATACGAAAAAATATGCCATAAGTAAATTGATGAAAGCTCGGAAATGAGATATTACACCCCGCATTTTCGTACGTAAAAGCTTCTTCGTAAGTTAATCGACGTAGACTTGGGGATGAGATTATTTTGAGATTATTAGCATTTATGCTACTTATAACACGCAATAAGCAAAGTGCCGTGAAGGTTAAAGGGTGAACGAATCAAAGATTATGAGTTTCATTGAAGATTGTCGATTTGGAAAAAAAATAATAAAATATGGTACGAGCTATAATACCCGATATTTATGGATTAGTGCCATACAAGGTACTACATGACCATGATAGTAAGATGTATAAGGTATGTTAAAAGTGAGTATTATTTTAAGTAATTTAAGGTAATTCTTAATTATGTGGGTAATTGGTTAATTATTGGATAGTGGGAGATTATCAAATTAATCATAAGATTAGTGGTTAATTAATGGTGATTTTGGATAATGTTTGGACTACAAAAACGTGGCAGCCCATTAATCTAAACATTGTGACACATATATAATAATTGAAAGGTGGCAAATATTTAGTAAGATTATGTGACATTAGTCATCAAAGTGGGGCCAACTCAATTTGACAAAGCAATAACTTCCCTTCAATCATAAAATGGAAACGGAAGTGCATATGTTTGGGAGGTAGCAAATTTTTACTTTAATAAGAATTCAACCAAAATTCCTACAATTCCTTATCCACACAACAATCAGAAGTGAGAAGTTAGTAATTCGTTTAAGATTTCAACAAATTTCATTCTCAAACCACTTCAATTAGATTCTAAACATTACATTGACAACATGATTTATTCAACCAAAATCCAACGAAGTTTCTTAGCACAATTAGCAAAGCAAAAATTTTGGGGTTCTGAAGGAGTACGATGCAACCTTTTCTAAGAACATCATACAGATTTTTCCTTACTCCAGGTATGTTAAGGCCATCCTTTCTTTCTTTTTGGCATGATCCATACGATACAAACAAAACGAGTAAACGCATAATTTTTAAAAATGACTCTATTCATAGAAGTATTAGGGGTGTCTATGTTATTGATTCCCCATATGAATTATTATTATATCTTCTGTTCATGGGTCTCAGAAAAATATGTATTTGATAAAGTTTATCCGAAAGGTATATTGATTTTATGACAATCCAAGAAATCTTATGAAAGTAATTCTTATGCATTTCATGCATTTATACATGTACATTGACCCATGACCCTATGGCGTTATATACGCGTATATTATATGTATATGAAATATGGAAAAAAGTTATGGCATTATATACGCACCAGTACCTGATCAGCTGGTATACGTTGATTATTTGCACACAGTGACCGAAATGATATGATGGGATGCCCTCAGAGGCTTGATGATGTTATGAACGCATATACTAATGCATGGTATGACATTTATATGCATATGCATGATATTATAAAAATGAAATAATTCACAGAGCTATGCAGACGTATATTTCGAGTCTTTTACTCCATGTTTCTCTCATGTCTATTATTTACTGATTTTCATTCCTTACATACTCAGTACATTATTTGTACTGACATCCCTTTTGCCCCGGGATGCTGCGTTTCATGCCCGCAAGTCTCGATAGACAGGTCGAGAGTCTTTTAAGTAGGCGATCAGCTCAGCAGAAGATGTTGGTGCACTCCATTTATTTCGGAGTTGCTTATGTAGTCAGTATGATTAGGACATGTACTGATTAGTATGGCGGGGCCCTGTCCCGACCTTTATGACATTTATGTACTCTTAGAGGCTTGTAGACATATGTCGTGTACGCGAAAGATTATACGGCCTTGTCGGCCTATGTTTTGAGTTTATTAATGATCTTGTTGGACTATTAGGCCCGTATGTCACGTGTATATGATGATGTAATAAGATAGATACGTTACGTTGGTACTCGGTTGAGTAAGGCACTGGGTTCACGTCACGGCCCATCGGTTTGGGTCGTGACATGATGGGTCCTGCTTATACTGAAAGTATGTGCTGCACTCTTTTTCCCTCACGGACATACCCTCCTGGCGTAACTGCTCAAACTACTTATGCAACTCCTCCCTGTGGGTCAGTGGCACAAACTTCTCCAAGAAGAGAACAGGGAACTCATGCCATATAAGTGGTGCAACCCCGGCTGGCCTGCTCCGCTCATAGGCCTCCCACCATCTGAAGGCTGCCCCTGACAGTTAAAAAATAGTAAATGAGAACCCACAAGTCTCCACAATACCCGCCGTGCGAAGAATCCGCTGGCACCTATCCAAGAAGTCCTGAGCATCCTCTGACTCAGCCCCACTGAATGATGGAGGCTTGAGCTTCCCAAAACCTCTCTAGTCTTTTCTGCTCCTTGTCAGTTATAGGGGGACCTACCTGGGCTTGAGAAACTGGAACTGGTTGGGCTGGTAGTACCCCCGGTGTCTGAAGTCCCTACACCACCTGCTCTGGAGTACGAATGGTCGGAGTCTGGGTACCTTCCCCGGCATGAGAAGTGGCTGGTGCGGCCTGAACAGATACCGCCTGAGCAAGGATAGTGCATACGGTCAATATCTGGGCCAGAGCCTCGTGAATGCTTGGGATCATAATGGGCACAACTGGTGCCTGAACTGGTCCCACTGGCTCAACTATATCTGGGATCTGCTCCTGAGCTGGAGCAACTGGTGGGTCTACAAGTACTGCTCTAGCTGTTGTATGAGCTGCACCTCAGCCCCTACTGCGGTCCCAGCCTCTCGTGGCCCTAGCTGGTGGTACTGGTGGCCGTCCGCCCGATCCGGTAGCACGTGTCCTCACCATGTATAAGAGAATATAATAATAGAAGTTTAGTTTCCGGAATCAACTAATTCGTACGACAAGAATACAAGTAAGTGAAGTTTTCCTAATGGTTCGGCAGCCTCTCGAAGATAAGTATAGACCGCAAGACTGCCTAAACATGCTCAAGACTCATGAGACCTATGTAACCTAGGCTCTGATACTAACTTGTCTCGATCCAAAATCCCACACGTTGTGATGGTGCCTATCGCAATACTAGGCAAGCCAACAATCATAAATAACCACGCATCTTTATATTGAAAACATAATGCAATAAGCTTAATAACGAAAATCTCATAAATAACTGATAAGAAAATACCGCGACTTAATACAAAATCCCCCACAATTTGAGTGTCACTGAGTACATGAGCATCTATATGACAACACAGTGTGACTGCTAAAACAACTGTCTAGAAAGATAGTTTAGTACAAATAAACTGAAAAGAAGGAGAGTTAAGGTCTGCGGACGCCAAGGTAGCTACCTCAATAATCTCCGAACAACTAAAGTTCCAAACCTAGTAACCGTCGTGTCCAAAAGTACCTGGATCTGCACACGAAGTGCAGAGTGTAGGATGAGTACAACCAATCCAATGTACTCAATAAGTAACAAGACTAACCTTGGGTTGAAAGCAATGACGAGCTCAGACAAGTACAGTCCAAATGCAGAATTTTAACAGTACATAAATGTAGACATGCTTTCAAGTTTAACAATTTAAGTTCAACACAGATAAAATTTGCCAAGTGTGACTGATATGAGGAATGTTACATCTCTATATCTACATGTCAATTATGCATGCCAATTGTAATGCAACTCTGTGATAAAGTCATATAAATACTCTCGGAGTATTCAATCTCACTCAGCACTCACAATCACTCAGTACTCCCAGTCACTCGGTACTCCCAATCACTCAGTACTCCCAGTCACTCAGCACACTTAATCACTCGACACTCATGCTTGGCACTCGCACGCGGCACTCGCACCTCGGCACTCGCACTCGACACTCGTCACTCGCACTCGACACTCTTACTCAGTAGGTACCTGCGCTCACTGCTGGTATGTCAGATTCCGGAGGGCAGGATCCTGCCCAAGCGCTAATATAAGCCAATCGGGGCATGAATCAATAAAACCTGCTGCGGCATGCAACCCGATCCCATAAATATCACTTATAATCAGGCCTTCGGCCTCACTCTGTCATCAATCTCTCCAGTCTCTCGGTATCACAAATCTTATGACAATCCGCCCAAACAATGATAATATGATATAACAATAAATGGCAATAGAGACTGAGCTTTGATATGCAAATGATAGATGTGACTGAGTATATAATTGCAAGTTAAGTAAGAATTTCAACAATAAAACGACCTCTGTGGGTCCCAACAATACCAACAAATAGCCTAAACATGATTTCTAACATGAATCACAACTCAATTCCTCTAACACATGGAGAGTACATGAATAATAACAAGATTAGATGACTACACAGTTCCATGAAATCGACCGAGTCAAAATTTCTATGGTGCACGTCCGTCACCTAGCATGTGTGTCACTTCAACACCAACCACGTAACACGTAATTCAGGGATTCATACCCTCAGAACCAAGTTTAGAAGTGTTGCTTACCTCAAACCGCACAAATCTTTACTCCAACAAGCCCCTGCCTCGCGAATCAACCTCTGAACGACTTGAATCTAGCCACAAACAACTTAATACAATCAACAAAAGCTATAGGAATCAATTATGATAAAGCTAGGTTCTTTAACAAAAGTCAAAAAGTCAACCTAAAAAGTCAACCATGAGCTTAGGTCTCGGAATCCAACAAACTTAACAAAATCCGAACACTCATTCAACCACGAGTCCAACCATACCAAAATTACTCAATTTCGATCATAACTCGACCTTCAAATCCTCAATTTAAAGCCTATGAAGTTACTACAATTTTCCCCAATTGTTCCAACCCAAAACTCTAATTAAATGATAAAAATAATGATCGATTCATGTATATTAACCAAGTCCGAGTTAGAATCAATTACCCCAATCAATTCCTTGAAAATCCCTTAAAGAATCACCTCAATCCGAGCTCCCAAAGTCCAAATATGAAATAATACTCTAACCCTCATTTTTTAAATCTTATATTCTGTCGAGACGCTCCTCTTCGAGATCGCAGAAAGTCCCTCGCAATCGCGAAGAACAAAATTATAGTGCCCTCAAAGTACTATTCGCGAATGCGGACAAACCATCATGAACGTGATTCATAGACTTATCAACCTACGCGATCGCGGACTCCTTCAAGCAATCGCGAAGAACAAATCGCGTGGACTCCCAACCTCCTCCTTTCTACTTCGCGGATGCGACCCAACCCATGCATTCGAGTTTCATAAAATACCAAAGCTCTGTAATCGCAGACCTCTTCTCGTGATTGCATAGAACAATTCCACCTGTCGACCAACTAAGCCTTCGAGATCGTGAACCTTCCCACACGATCGCGATTAAGGAAACCAGAAGCACAAGCATCAACATCTTCAACAACTCATCCAAGTCAAATTTCAATCCGTTAACCATCCGAAATCCACTCGAGGCCCCCCGGGACCTCAACCAAACATACCAAAAAGTTTTAAAACATCACACGAACTCGCTCGAAGACTCAAATCACATCAAACAACACTAAAACTACGAATCACACATCAATTCAAGCCTAAGAAACTTATGAACTTCTAACTTCCAAAACTAATGCCGAAACATACCAAATCAACTTCGATTGACCCCAAATTTTGCGCAGAAGTCATAAATGACACAACATACCTATTCCAACTCCCAGAACCAAATTCCTAGCCTGGTAACAATAAAGTCAACTCTCGATCAAACCTCTCAACTCTCCAAACTTCAATTTTTTCAACTTTTGCTAATTCAAGACAAAATCATCTACGGACCTCCAAATCAATATTCAGACACACTCTTAAGTCCAAAATCACCATACGAAGCCATCGGATCCATCAAAACTCCATTCCAGAGTCATTTACACATAAGTCAACATTCGGCCAACTCTTCCAACTTAGGCTTCCAACCTTGGGACTAAGTGTCCCAACTCATTCCGAAACATCCCAGAACCAAACCAACCACCCCGAAAAGTCACATAACAACAGTTGAGCACAAAATAAGAAGTAAATGGGGTAACATGGCACAAAGTATTGAGATTTTGATGATTAACAAAGTTTGTTCAGATGTAATTGTTTGAAGAACCAGGTCCTCAACGTAGCTGCGTAACTTGTCTAAGAACCAGCTCCTCAGGGTGAAGGAACAACTCCTCATGGTTGATGATTGTATGTCTTTTCAAGACAGTAACTTTATCTCAAAGTTACCCAGGTTCGAGCATGGTGGAAGAAGGCTGCTACATATGATAAGGGTTGTTGCCCAAGAAGATACGAATAAATATGTGAGAGACAAGTGTCCCAAGACTTGTCGAGTCCTAGGAACAATATAAGTCTTATCAAACGAGAAGCTGACTACGCATAGGACTCCTAGAAGATCTTAGAGTCCATGCATTTAAATACTATCCATTTGGACTGCTGAGAACATCCTTTTTGCACATCAACTGAAGAACTACATTTTACATACTCTAGTCGAGTAACAGTGTTGTGTTCTTCTTGAGTCAGTCTAGTGAATGTGTTTTAGGAAATCGAGCTGTAATCAAAGTGTCACAAATAATTAGTGAGTTGGAGTGAGTGTTTGCTTTACAGGTTAGAGTAACTTGTAAATCAAATAGTTGTAGTAGTAGTACTAGAGAGTATTGAGTTGTAGTCTTATAATTGATTTATTTTGGCTCATTGTTCTAGTGGAGTTGAAGTTGAAAATCCTACGTAGTAGGTCGTGCTTTTTCCACCTTCTGAGATGGGTAATTTTCCATGTAAAATTAATGTCTTTTACTTTATTGCTTGGTACGGTAAAGAACCATGTTCTTTAGTAATTTATAAGGGCACTCAAACTAACAATTGGTGTTCGAGCAGGTTCTCTCACACACACGGCTAACACCTAGAGAGATCTTGGAAGCAAATTGAGTGCTCCACCTAGAATTAATGAAGGACAATAAACTACCAGACCACCCTTGTTCAATGGAAAATATTACAGTTAGTGGAAAGCAAGAATGAAAGATTTCTTGATAGCTGAATAGTATGAACTATGGACCATAGTGAACCAAGGTCCATTAACTCATACTAAACAAAATGCGCAAAATGAAACATTTCCTAAGGTTTCCTCTGAATTTGTGGTAGCAGATTTCAGAATGATGATGAAGAATGCAAAGGCTAAGAAAATCTTTATCTATGGACTTAGTCATGATGAGTACAACAGAATATCTGCTTGCACCAATGCAAAGGAGATCTGAGATTGTCACGCCACGACCTCGAGGAGCGCGACCAACGCTCAATCGAGATAACCCAACCGAACAATCCTACTTGATGCCTTCTATCCATCCTTACCTAGGAGCAATATAAAAATCAATAATAAGAGATATACATGAGAAGAGTAAAGTGCTCCACATTCCTTTCCCATTATTCAAAGAGGTTCATTTATGATTTTCAAAATATTACTAGTTTATAGATATGATAAAAATATGTTTGCCAAATACCAACACTTTTAGTTTAATTTCCAACACCAAACACCACCCACACTATGTCTAAGGAGCCTCTAAGTACAACCAAAGAGTAATATGGAAGTGCCGGCGACAAGGCCCCGGCTATACCTCAAAACACAAAGTACAACATCAAATGACATCGGGCCCGGAGTAGAGTAGGGCTCACCAAAACCTGTTGAATAGGGAGTGACTACTAACAAGGACCAAAGATGCCTGCTGATGAACCTCCTGTATCCATTGAAGATGCAGTGCCCCCGAAAAAAGGGACATTAGTACATGTGGAATAGTATCGCGCCCCATTTTCTCGCAAAAGCGGGCTTCGACGTATGACAACTCTTTTAAAGTATGTATTAAAAGAGAAGAGTCTCTATCTAACAATTTTTAAGGTGCGTTAGGGCACCTATTTGCAAATAACTCTGATTTAACTAGTTTGTGTCACCAAAGATAGGGTAAGGGCTCAAATTACCTCAAAGATAAGGGGTTAGGCACTCTTCGAAGTCCACAACTGTGGTTCCCGGCCGAATTTTATACTCTGTTGATTAATTAATTAAGCTAGGTGATCAAATAAGCAAAGAAGGATATAGGAGTTGAAAACTCGTATCGTAACACATAAGAATACATGCTCAGTACAAATCTTAAAGGTTACAAGGGTACAACTGCATTGGTCTATGTTAAATAACTAAGTGTGAATAACAAGTATATAAAGCAATTGGGGGGGAGGGGGGGGTCCTAAGTTTTTTAGCCTAATGGATCATCCCGTCCAACATAAATAATACTTCGCAACTTCTTTAAGGTAGGGGTTGCTCGTATTATTCAGCGGGCACAGACTATCACCTCCTGCTACCCAATTACTATGTTGAAGTTATTACTTAAAGGTGCTCTAGTTCAATTCCAAACCGTATCCTATGCGTGCACTACTCGTCCCATGCCTATGATCCAGGAGGCTTTGGACCTACTATTAGGTGGTTCTAGACTCAGCTTAGGTTGCTCAAAATGATAAAATGAGGCGACATCCAAAACAAATAGGATTTCACATAAAGATAATTAAAGGCCCAAGTTAGCCTCCACACGTAAACAACAAATGCATGCGGGCAGATTAGGCAGTACGTAGTTTAGGGAGTTAAGACGCATAAGAATTGTTAAATCCTATAGGAATAATTTTTAGGCGATTCTGATTTCCAGCATTGTACAACCAGCGTATAGGCAGGTTAAAGCATCACAAGTCATATAGGCATGATTTCTAATTATTTACACGATGAGCCAGTGAAGCGACACAAGTTACCAGATTACTAGTCCTGATTTATAAGCATGCTTCTTAGGCAGACATCAATGTCCTATAGGCATGGTTTCTAACAGTTGAAATATATTTTATATAAATATCCCTACAAGCATGTCGTCTAAGTATGATAATAACAAAGTGACTGATTAATTGAGTAGGATCCTATATGCATGATATCTAAAGGAACAGCGCGCTAAAAGCAATAGAAATTATTGATTGATCGATTAATTAAAAAATCTATAGACATGGTATCTAGATGGGCAATAAAAAAACATTTGTTATTCATCCTATAGACATGCTGTCTAAGTGTTGAATAGTAGACATGGAAAGAGTGTAGCAATTACTTGAGTCGACATATTTTGACAAGTTAAGTGAAGTGTGTGCGTGATTCCTATAGACATGATTTCTATTGATGTGCAGAAATAAAGCAAGTTAAACCGAATAGCACATAAAGCACGTAGACCCTATAGGCATATCTACCCTTTCATGCAAATTATTAGAATACCCCATCCCCCTTTTACTAACTTTCCCATCATTCGTTATTCCAAGTTATTACAACCCGAATGAAATAATCAAATATGAATAATTACAGAAGAAGACTACTATAGGCACAATGATAGGCCCAGTAAAGATAACCTAGTGCTTTTCTAGGCCTTCGACAGCTCCAGTAGACTCAAAACCCAGCTCATAGGACTAACAGTAAGTCTAAATCCAACAGCCAAGCCCAACATCACATAGAACAGAAACCAAGCCCAAACGAAAGATTCACGCATGCTTACAAGCAACAGACTATATGTTGAACTAACTAACCCAGGAAGGAAGTCCACACACTTATTTCTTAAGACTGCAAAGCTAATTATCACCAAGTAATATAGACAAATTCTTGTGACATATTTGCAGGACACACACAAGACGAGTTCATGCTTGCATTTTCCAAGTTTAGGGGACATGATTGATCATCATAGAATAACAGACTACTTTTAAAGAAGTCTCAAACATTAACATGGTCAAAAACAACTTAAGGCAATTTCAAGCAGGGGATCTAATTATGAAAGCTGAAGAATCAACAGAGAACAGCCTTAATAGGTTCGTTTAAGCATAAAGAATGACAATATAGGTTCATAACAAGCGAAAGAGTATAGCATGTGCAACATTAGCAGAGTTGAGTAGGCGTATCACTTAGGTCAACATGGTAAACATACATGCTTAGTTTGCAGAACAACATGATTATAGTAAAGTATGAATTAGCTTAAAAGAGACTCAAAACTAGGAATTTAAGGAATGAAGGTCTAACAAAGTCATAGTCAGAGAATAGCAAGTAAACAAGCAAGTAGGCGTGGTCTATAGCAGCTAATAAGAATCTTAATTATGCTGAGTGTAACACAGAGGCTCCCAAGTTCAAAAAGTATCATGCTGATCAAATATCAAATATGGAAATAGACTATGGAAATAGTATTAAGTCCTAATCTACTCTAAAAATAAAAACAACAACTATCCGGTTCAAACTAATTCCCACGGAAAAAGAACCGAGGCACAAAGAAAACCCACAGGGGATTATTACTACCTAAAGAAATTTGTTTTTTGTATTTTTTGTTAGACTTTAATGCCTCAAGAAAACAGTCTAGGAGATCCATTGTCGGAAAAAGTCCAAAATTTTCTAAATTGTTTTTCTCAATTTTTGTTTTTTTAAATGACTACACTAAGAAAGAATACTACAATTAAGCAATCCAAACAATCTCCTCACCCCGCACTTAAAATTGTGCAATGTCCTTAATGCACACTGTAAATAACAAGAGGGTAAAAGAGACTCCCTAGTAGGCCAAAAGCCGAAGCATTAGCAGCTCACAGGATACTCAGACTGCTCCCAGGTATGATCCTTTGTGCGGACACTCCATACTTATTTTCAAGCACCTGCTCGCTTTTGCATGCTTCCTGTTAGCTTTGACTCTGTGATCCTACTCCTACAAAACACAAAACAACACTACAAAAATAACACAATACAAAAAAAAACAAAAGAAAAAGAAAAAAAATTGAATTGGGTTGCCTCCCAACAAGCGCTTGATTTAACGTCTCGGCACGACGCCATCACTTTCACCACTTTTCTTTCCACTTTAAGGATATGAATTGCGCTCCAAATTTTGCATCAATTTTTTGGGCACGTTCCTGGGGCGGTGGTGTGAAAATAAAGGAACCAAGCAATTGATATCACATCTTGCACTTCTTGGCCCTTTAGTGAGGGATGCCATTTTGTCTCCTTGGCATCACAAATTTTAGAATATATGCACTTTGTTCCTTATCCATTGATTCCTCTATAGGCTCGAATGGATCAATTCTCGTGTCACCAACCAAACACAATGTTGAAAATGGTTAGAATAAGGTCCAACATGATCCAACTCTAAAACTGCTACACTTTTAACATCCTCACTTTTGCACACTTCCTTAACCTTGGCATCATCAACAGTATTTTGGTCGAATGGTTGGAACTTCTCTTTTTTTTTCCACAAGATGGCCAGTATCCACGACAATTGGTTGTAGGGCATCAGACGCCTCAACCTTTTTATTCAATTGAGCCTGCAGGTCATGGATATCTGGGCCAAATTGGTCTATTTCTTGCCTGAGCTCAGTTCTTCATTATATTAGTTGTTCTTCCATATTTGAAAGGCCATTACATAGAGCCCCTTGAAATTTTATTAGCTGAGCTTGTTCCTCTAGACAAGATTAGCTCACTATATCTGCTTTTTCATCTTTTACCTCTTATAGGAACTTACTCTCTTCGTCGAGTTGAGGTTGTTCTTGAAAATTGGCCATTAATTCTTCCATTTCAGTCTGCAGTACTTTGATTTCTAAGGTCGTCTTTTTTGAATTCCATCATTTTGCTCAATTACTTGCCTCACCATGTCCATATTACGGGCAACACGCTCCTCATCCTCAACTTCTGAGAAGGGTAAAAGAATTATGACAGTCATCCCAATGGCCACCTTGACAACCACACACTTTATAGAAATTCCATGCAAAAGATTGAGATGGTGCACCCAACTCACTCCCGGAAATATTCTCATAATTTTTCACATGTGCGGTCCTCCACAATATAGACAAGGATTACCACAATAAGAATAACCGTATTAGACCAATTCTAATTCCAAGATGCCATGTCAACAACGATAATAAAAAAGTATTAAACTAAGCTACAATAAAAAAGAAACTTGAATAGACAAAAAGTAACAACCTAATCCAGTAAAATAGTTAATTTCTAAGTCCCCGGCAACGGCGCCAAAAACATGTTGCTCCAAAACATACACGCAAGTATACGTGGTCGACAAGTAATATAGGATTGTAAGTCCAGATATCGTACCCACATGGACTAGTGATTAACTATCAACTAAATTAAACTTAACAAATAATCTATTCCAGCAATTTTTAGAGTGTGATTATTTAACTAAAACTAATCTAGAATAGTAAACTAAAAAAATTAAAGAAAACAAATCAGCAATCTTAGAGACGAATTGAATGGGAGAAAATATTCCAGCTATGGGTTAGCTAACAACCCCGTTGAGTCTTTCACTTAAATTGTCTAATTAATTTATCTGGTTTATTGATTGACAGTGTTAATAGTACTTGTAGTATTCTACCAAAGTACTACTCGCCTATTCAAGCTAACCTAACACCTATATTCCTATGGAATTAGGATTAACAAAAACGCATTAATAGTTCCCGTATAGTAACCAAGCAAGGAGATCATGTATATCTCTATCCTAACCACAAATCTGTTTTTCGTAATTCAGGTTTAAGATCTTGCTCCGCTCAATCCTATATGCAATCTAAAATTCCCTCTTCCGAGTTCAATCCTAAATTCGTAGATACTATTCAATTGGTGATCAAGCAATCAAATAATTAAGCACAAGATTAAATAAATAAATTAATATGATAAAATAATAAGAACAATTCAAACTTCAAACAACAACGTTCATGTAGCACCGCACAATTCTAGAACAAACAAACTATAAAGTTAAAGGAAGAGAAGATGAAGAAAAACTGAGAATCCTTGCTCCCGAGTATTCTGTGCTTGTGTTGTTCTCTCAAAGTGGCGTCTCCCCCTCCAAAATAGGTTTAGACTTGCTTTTATACGAGTTGGGGGCGTCTTGGGTCGAAATAGCCTGGCCCCGTACGAATAGGAGTGAAACCCGTCACCCAGTTCGCAGGGTAGCGTGGGGCGCTAGCCCTGGCGCTAGAAATTTTTGTTCCTTCTGGAAATTGGGCCAAGGGTAGCGCCCCACACTACATGTGGTGCTAAACAGTCCCAAATTTTCATTTTGTTCCATTTTTGCTTCAACTTGTGCACTTTCGACCCACATTACCTCCGGATGACTCCTACACATAAAAATACCATGAATTAGCATAAATGTTTACATTACACATCCAAAATTTACGAAACGTGAGTAAAATGCGAGGCAATATCTATATAAATATACATACTTTAAGTCGAATATCAACACCCCAAACTTAGACTCTTTCTTACCCTCGAGCAATGGAACTATAACTATACCCCAATAATATACATATCAACATGGGAGGAGCAATTCGATTTTTTTTTCTAACATACACTCTACCAATGACCATGGTTAATAGCAACAATTAAATTGTAGCATATGCAATCACTTATGCCATTGTTAAAAAATATTCACAACAAAGATAACGTGGTGTCACAACCCAAAACTCCACATGTCGTGATGACGCGTATCACAAAACTTAGCAAGCTGACAATCCCAATAAAACTAGGCCTTTCCATATTAAAAATAAGGTCAAGCAAGTTTAACAGTAATAACTCATAAATAACCGATATAAACAATTGTGACTCGAATACAATTTTTCCCAAAATTCGGTTGTCACTGAGTACATGAGCATCTATAAGATAACATGGTCTGAAACAATGTCTAAGAAGGTAGAACAATATAAGTAAGACTGAGAGATAGAGGAGGACGGTCAAGGTCTGCGGACGTCAAAACAACTACCTCGATAATCTTCGAACGGGTAGAACTCCAAGATCAGCAACCACCGTGCCCGAAAATACCTGGATCTGCACACGATGTGCAGGGTATAGCGTTAGTACAACCAACTCAATAAGTAACAAGTCTAACCTTTGGACAGAAAGTAGTGACGAGCTCAACAAATACTGTACAAATACAGAGTTTAATAGTACAAAAAATGTAGACATGCTTCTAGATATAATAGTTAAGCTCAACACGGGTAAAATATGCCAAGTGCGACTGATGTGAGGAATATGACATCTCTATAACCAGATTTCAATATGCAAAAAACCTCACATACTCACCTTCTCAAAGTCCTTAATCTGACTGCCTCAATTCTCGCTCGTCACACTCAGTCACTCGCCATTGTACGGTGCCTGCTACGCGTGCAACCCGATTCATATATATCCAAGGCATGTTGCGGTGCGCAACCCAATTCACATATAGCCATAAGGCTTGTTATGGCGTGCAACCTGATCCACATATAGCCATAAGGCCTGTTGCGGCGTGCAACCCGATCCACATATAACCATAAGGCATGTTGTGGCATGCAACTCGATCCACAAATCTCACTCACAGCACTGCTCTCGGGCCCCCAACTCAGTCATCAATCTTCTAGTCTCTCGGGCTCGCCACACTCATGCTAAGCAGCCCAAATCAATGATACATGATGTGATAATAAATGATACAGAGACAGAGATATGACATGCAATGATGAATGTGACTGAGTACATAACTGCAGTTTAAGCAAATAACTCAACAACAAAAGAACGACCATTGTGGGTCCCAATAATGCCAGCACATAGCCTAAACATGATTTCTAACATAAATCACAGCTCAAGTGATCTAACACATAGAGTACAGTAATAATATTCAGATAAGGTGACTATACAGTCCCATGAAATCGTCTAAGTCATAATTACTACGGTGTACGCCCACACGCCCGTCACCCAGAATGTGCGTCACCTCAACACTGATCACATAACATGAAACTCAGGGATTCATACCCTCAGAACCAAGTTTAGAAGTGTTATTTACCTCAAACCGTGCAAATCTCTACTCCAATAAGCCCTTGCCTCACGAATCTAGCCACAAACAACTCGATACGATCAACACAAGCTATAGGAATCAATTCCATATGAAAAGCTAAGTTCTTAATCAAAAGTCAAAAATTCAACTCAAAAGTTAATCTCGGGCCCATGTCTCGGAATCCAACAAAAGTTACAAAATCTGAACACCCATTCAACCACGAGTCCAACCATACCAAAATTACTCAAATCCGATCACAACTCGACCTTCAAATCCTCAAATTAAAGCCTATGAAGTTTCTACAATTTTCCCCCAATTTTTTAACCCAAAAGGCTAATTAAGTAATGAAATCAATGATATATTAATGTAATTGAACCATAACCGAGTTAGAATCACTTACCCCAATCACTCCCTTGAAAATCTCCCCAAGAATCGCATCAACCCTAGCTCCCAAAATCAAATTATGAAACTTCACTCTATCCCTCATTTTTAGATTTTTATAATCTGCCCAGACGTCCTCCTTTGCGAATGCAGAAAGTGCCTCGCGTTCGCGAATCACAAAACTCAGGTGCCTAGAAATCCTCTTACTCGAACGCAGAAACTCCCACGTGAACACGATACACTGACTCCTTAGTCCTACGCGATCGTGATGAAAAAATGCGCGTGAACCCCCTGCCTTCACCTTTCCTCTTCACGAACACGACCTTACCCATGCATTCGCGACTCACTGCTTCACCAACTTACGCGATCGCATACCTAAGCTCGCGAACGCATAGAAAGAAATCCCAACTGCCACAATAACACTTCGCGGTAGTGATCCTCCTCTCGCGATCGTGTACAAGGACACCAGCACCAGCAAAATCAGTAGTCTTCTATGTTTCGAAATGCGCCGCACATGACCCGAATCACACCCGAGACCCCTGGGACCTCAACCAAACATACTAACAAGTCCTAAAACACAATACAAAGTTAGCCGAGGTCTCAAATCACATCAAACAACATCAAAAATATGAATCGCACCCCAATTCAAGCCTAATGAACTTATGAACTGCTAGCTTCTACATTCGATGCCGAAACTTATCAAATCAACTCCGATTGACCTCATATTTTCCACACAAGTCATAAATGCAACAACGTACCTATTCCAACTTCTGTGACCAAAATACGAGCCCAGTAATCACAAAGTCAACTCTCGGTCAAACCTGTTAACCCTCTAAACTTCTAATTTTCCAACATCTACAATTTCAAGCCAAAATCACCTACGGACCTCCAAATCACTACCCAGACACACTCCTAGGTCCAAAATCACCATACGGAGCTATCGGAACCATCAAAACTCTATTTCGGGGCCGTTTATACATCAGTCGGCATCCGATCAACTCTTTTAACTTAGGCTTTCAACCTTGGAACTAAATGTCGCAACTCATTCTGAAACATCCCCGAAACTAAACCAACTACCTCAGAAATTCATATAACAACAATTGAGTAAAAAATACGCAGTAAATGGGGGAATAGGGCTATAACACTCAAAACGATCGACCGGGTCGTTACATGTACTCATAACAATCCTAGCCTCCAAAGCCGACTGAATATCACAATGCACATATGGCTTGAACACCCAACATGACAGAGAAGTCTAATAATGATACCTATCCCTCGTGAAACCATGTGCCCTCATAACAAGAATAAGAGAGTAAGTTGAATCCACACATTCGAATCTCATGATCAAATATAATTTAAAGATTCACATATATCAAAGAAACTTTTTAAATCTGACAAAGAAGTCACACGCATGAAAAAGGTACCATATGCTTGCCCATAATGTAAATCTCCACTAATGTAGGCTCACTCGATCTAAAATTAATTAGGACTTTATATGATTGTAATGTGGACTAAGGGACGGGTAGGATATATTTAGGATTAGTGGTTTTGTCATGCCCCAAACCTGGGGGGGGGGAGAAGCTCAAAATACACACTTAAATTATGCTCGCTAATCAAATATAGTATAATATAATATCGTATCCACAGGGATTGAATTTAAACAGTATTCTCGTAGTTTCTAGCTTGATTGCTATCCAAGATGATCAACAATTGAGATTTTTATGATTTATAACTAAAATTAACAAAGAGTCTAAAGCTATTGACTAATAACAATTGAAACACGAAATAAGCAAAGAAAGATATCAGTGGGAGAAAATAGGGTTTTGATAGGATAGGTGCAAGATAACTATTTGGGATCTAACTCTAGGTAATTCACTTCTAATGTTTAAGTGAGTCTCTCAAATTCACTCAACTATTAGTTCACACGTTCAGCAGAAATGCCTCTCTCGATTAAGTTTAAACCTCGCGAGATGAACCAATTTAAGCTATGTGAAGATATGCAAAAATGCGTAGTGGATTGGTCTTTAGGAGAACCTTTCTCGATTATCCTCCTAACTATGTTTAATCAATGATTCAACTAGCCTCTTCCGATTACTAAGAGGAATTAATAAACTCAACCAACAATATAATGCAAATATATCACAAGTTATTCCTCTCTCGATTACATGAACTAGTGAATATAGATGCAATAATTAAATCATCCAAAAATGCTTCAATACATAAAACTAGAGTTATAATCTACAAACAATCATCAATACATCAAATCCATCAAATTTTAACTACTGCATGGACATGAAGAAATTCATCAAAAATAAAATTAAAGTATAGAAAAACGTAAATTCAATCCAAACTCGGGTCTTGAATGAGGAATGAATGATAAAATCCTTGTTCTTGTGTTCTTCCAACTCCTCTATAGCTACCTTTTATATTTTATAGCAAAATAAGCATTTTATGTTATATACTACTATTGAGGCATGAAATACGCTATTTATTTTTTTCCTCTCTCTTAGACAACTAGACATGCCTATTTTTAGGGAATTATCGTTACTGTATTCATGAATACATTGCGCGAATACATGTGAATACATGCACGTACAGTTGTATCCATGAATACAACAGCGCGAATACATGTGAATACATGCGCGTATAGCTGGACTGCCCTGATATTAGGCATTTTTTGTTATTGTATTCATGAATACATGGCGCGAATACATGTGAATACATGCGCGTACAACTGGGTTGCCCTTATTTTAGACGTTTTTTACTGCTGTATTCATGAAAATATTGGCGCAAATACATGTGAATACATGCGCGTACAACTGGACTGCCCTGATTTTAGGCGCTTTTTACTGTTGTATTCATGAATATATGTGAATACATGCGCGTACAGCTGAACTGCCCTGATTTTAGGCATTTTTTGCTGCTGTATTCATGAATACAGCGACGCGAATACATCTCAATACACTACCGTAATAACTGAATAATAGCTATAGGAAGTAATTATGTATATGGTAGCTATAGGAAGTTAATAGTCACTAAATAATAGTGATTTCTGAAAACAATGGTGGATGTAGTGTAGTATCATTGGGTTCAACTGAACTCATAACTTTTGACGCGGAGTAAAAATTTATGGGTAAAAATTCATTAGAATTATAAAAATAGTAGATATGAACCCATAAGTTTAAAATATAATGTGTTCAATGCTAAAAACTTTAAAAGTTGAACCCATAAAATTTAAATCTTGAATTATCTTTGTCCGAAAATTCCTCTTATAAAAACGTGCAAGCCTAATACAACCACGTAAACGGATAGGAGTAAAAAAAGGAAGAAAAGCTTATTTTTACTTAGCAACTCTTTTATTAATTGACGAGAAGGCAATATCATAGGTTAGATCTGGTTCTAACTTCTAACCTACCAAGCTTGAATTAGATATGGATGGCTAGCTGGTGTACTATTGGGTGTGGACCTTAAAAATAACTACATATCGAATACGAAATTACAAAATCATAGAATTCGTACCATGATAATATGTTTTATAGTAATTATTACTCCAATATTCTGAATATTATATTCATTGCCATAGTTTTTAGATATGTTGTGCATCCTGTTTTTAGAGTGTACTTGAAAAATAAGTGTCCTTAGGGTGAGGAAGCAGTAGTTCTTTAAAACGTTACAATAATCGACAAGTACTTTCAGTTGGTAGAATTATTCAGATTAAGGGTGTGTTTGGTATGAAAGAAAAATATTTTTCGGAAAATGTTTTCCTATTTTTCACTGTTTGATTGCATAAAATAGTTTGGAAATATTTTCCTAGATATCACATTTTTCTGAAATTGGGGGAAAATGACTTTCCTAGAAAAAGTTAGAAAAATATTTTCCAAAAACTCCACCTACTCTCACATCTAACCCCAACCCCCTTCTCTCGCCTACCCCGACCCCCTCTCCAAAAAGGTTTATTGTATCTAAATTATTTATGAATACTCTTGAGAAGTTATTTTTTTTAATTTGCGTATCAAACACCGAAAAATAAATAAGATTACTGCTTATTTTTCAAGAAATTCCATTATTCCAAATACACCCTAAGTTACTTTTTGACAAAAAATTGTATTGGAAAGATTTGAAATTAGTTTTGCTCCCAAAAAATTTTACACGCAAAATTTCCTGCTACCAATTCTTTTGGAAGTCTATAATACCCTCAGCAAAACGGTTCATTTGCTATTCCCACTCTTCGTCATTTGAATAGTCTACTTTTACTTCTCTCTCTCTTCTTTTTGTAATTAGAATCTTTAATCTCGGTCAATGTTGAGTAATCCAATGCGTATGAGTTATTCGTTTTTCCTCGTAACTGTTAAGTTGTACTTTAATATCAATATCTTTTTCTTTGATCACTTAGCGAGCTATGCGTCAGTATATCATAGTTTTTTTCTTAGTCAACGATAATTTGACAGAATATTTGGAGTGCAAGTTCAGCGGTGTTACCCAGGAGGCGAACGGGGATGTGAGGCTCGATACGCAAGTTATTCCCAGGAGAGAGAGTTTCAAGTATTTGGGGTCTATAATTCAGAAGGATGGGAAGATAGATGAGAATGTCACACACCGTATCGGAGCACAGTGGATGAAGTGGAGGCTCTTTTCCGTGTCTTGTGTGATAAGAATGTACCGTTGAGACTTAAGAGTAAGTTCTACAAGGTAGTGGTTAGACCGACTATGTTGTATGGGGCACAGTGTTGGCTAGTCAAAAACTTTCATGTCTAGCAGATGAAAGTAGCGGAAATAAGGAGGATGTTGAGATGGATGTGTGGGCATACTAGGTTAGATAGAATTAGGAATGAAGTTATTCGGAACAAGGTGGGAGTGCCCCCTGTGAAGGCAAAGATGTGTGAGGCGAGGTTGTGAGATGGTTCGGGCATGTTAAGAGCAGAAGCACAGATACCCCAGTCAGGAGATGTGGGAGGTGAGATGAGGGGTAGAGGTAGGCCAAAGAAATCCTGAGGAGAAGTGATCAGGCGGGACATGCCGCAACTTGAGCTAACCAAGGACATGACCCTAGATAGAAGGGTGTGGAGGTTGAAGATTAGGGTAGAAGGTTAGTAAGTACTCATGCGTTTCCCTTTGTCTTCTCTAATTCAATAGTATTAGTGCTAGTACGGTACCCTTTTTCCTTAGTTTGTTATATTCGCATGTCTTGTTCCGTTATTGCTTGCCATCAGTAATTCCGTAGTTTGCTAGCAGTACTTCGTTCATATTCTCGTTTGCTGCCTTGGACTTAGTTTTCTAAATATATTGTATTGCTATTACTTGTTATCGGTACCTCTTTCATATTCTCTGTTGCTATCTTCGATTTAGTTTTCTAATTATTTGTCTTGCTATTACTTGCTATCAGGGCTTCTTTCACCTTCTTTAGCCGAGGGTCTATCGGAAACAGTCTCTCTGCCCTTCCAAGGTAGGGGTAAGGTTGCGTACATCCTATCATCCTCAGACCCCACTTGTGGGATTATATTGGATGGTTATTGTCGTTGTTGAACGATAATTTGTTCAATATAAATTAGTCATCTATTTGATGAGTTTCTGGATTGAGATTTTCGTTTAGCAAAACAAATTCGAGAATGTTTTGTTGTGGTTAATTAGTAAAATGAATGTACCAATAGCACTTCATGTATGAATAGTACTAAAAACAATTATACAAAAACGTATTATGTAATAAAAAAGTGTATTACTTAGTACTTATCAAACTCTTAGAGTAGAATTCATTTTAAAACAAAAGAGTTCTAGCTACCTAGTAAGAAAGAGAAAATGAAGAATATTATAAAAGAGGAGAATAAAATAGAGCTTACTATAAGTCTCTAACGGTAATATAGGTAAATCGGACGAATTTTGGGAGTGAGGGGTCCCTATTGCATATCTAGGATTTAGATATGTTTGTAATTCTTATATACAGACCCAGTTGTATTTGCTCAATGTGAATCTAAGGTCCCACTGATCTCTATCATTGAGACTTCATGAAATTCAAAACAAGCCTACGATGAGTATTTCTTATAAATTGCCAAAAAATTTTATTTGCCAAGATAAAATTTGTATACTTGAAACATTTATTTTGGTAAAGATATATCCCATGATTTCATATTATGAGTCTCATTTTTTCATCATATAATTCCTTTTACTAGATGGGATGCCCAAGATTTTACAGGAACCTTTGATAATAAATAAATTAGTTTTGATTTTATAACTCAACCATTTAAAAGATTTTTAAATGAAATGACTGAGAATATCTCTGCAAAGAATAGACAAATTGATTTCTTGAAAAAAAAAATTGTAGACTTACTATTGCAGAAGCTTTACAAAACCCAAAGCTTATAGAAAAAATTAATTTTTTGAAAAATCAGCTTTCATTACAAATACGTGGGGACCATCCAAACCAATTTTGGAATAGAAAAAAAAGCATATAATTAGTGTTCCCTGTGAAGAAGACTTTTCGGAAGATAATATTTCAACTAAGGCTAGACCTTGTCAAATGAATTCAGATTATTTGGAATTATGCAAAAAAAAAAATAGATTCTTTGCTGCAAAAAGGTCTTATAAGACCTTCAAGGTCTAAATAGTCATGTACTGCTTTTTATGTTAATAAACATGCTGAACAGGAACGGGAAGTTCCAAGATTAGTTATCAATTATAAGCCCCTTAATAAGGTTTTAAAGTGGATTAGATATCAAATCCCTAATAAAAAAGATTTATTGGATAGATTGCATGATGCCATAATATTTTTAAAATTTGATTTAAAATCTGATCATTGGCAGATTCAGATATCTAAGTTAGATAAATACAAAGCTTCTTTTAATGTCTCAATGGGTTAGTATGAATGGAATGTTATGTCTTTTGGTTTAAAAAATGCCCCTTCTGAATTTCAGAAAAATAATAAATGATATTTGCATGCCTTATACAAATTATATAATTGTTTATATTGATGATATTTTAGTATTTTCAAAAAATATTGAAATTCATTTTAAACATTTGAATCTTTTTACAAATATTATAATTCAAAATGGCTTAGTAATTTCTAAACCAAAAATGGCCCATTTTAAGACCAATATAAGATTTTTAGGTCATAATATTCAAAATGAAAAAATAGTTCAAATCCAAAGAAGCATTGAATTTGCATCTAAATTCCCTGATGTCATAACTGAGACTCAACTCCAGAGGTTTCTAGGAAGCGTTAATTATATTGCTTCTTTCATAAAGGATCTTGCTAAGGATACTTCAATTCTTTATGAAATATTAAAGAAAAATCTAAAAGTATGGACTGATGATCATAGCAAATCAGTCAAACGAATTAAGCAGAAGGTTAATAATTTTCCATGCCTTACGCTTACTAATCCAAGTTGGGCAAAAGCTGTTGAAACTGATATCTCGGATATTGGATATGGTGGAATATTAAAATAATATTCCCCAACTGATAAATAAGAATATATTGTTCAATTTTATTCGGAAAAATGGAATAGTTCCCAAAAGAATTATGCTACTGTGGCTAAAGAAATCCTTGCCATAGTAAAATATGTATTACAGTTCCAGACTTATTTATACAATCAGAAATTTTTAATAAAAACTGATTGCCAAGCAGCAAAGTTTATCTTTAATAAAGATTGTAAACATAATATTTCTAAACAGATGTGTGCAAGATGGCAAGCCCTGTTAGCTCCATTTGATTTTGAAATAATTTATAAAAAAGGGTTTGATAATAGTCTTCCTGCTTACTAGAGAGTATCTGGATTAATATTCTTTTGTTAATCTTTGTTAAGATAAGACCAAGTTTCAATCCCTCTTCTAATAGAAGAGGAAGAGGAAGAACAAATACAGGCAGAGATAATATTCATGTCCAGATGGGAAACCAGAAGCTAATAGCTTCAAATATTGCAAATACATCTGGTCTTAATATAGACCATCCAATGTATAAAGATTTTATGTATTTTATAAAATCCAGGCAGAAGGAAGATAATAACTCTCCATCATATTCTGCAACCCTCATGAATGACAGCGAAAAAATATAGAGGTATATGATAAAAAATACCTATGAAGAGGTTATATTTCTACTAGAATATTCGGACCTGAAATGAAAAAATGATCAATGGCAGATCATGAACAAATATTTGATACGGTAAATTATACCACTCCTGCTTATAAATACAGTATACACTATGAAGTTATACATCTATCAACAGGATCAACTGAAATTCAACATTTTTTTCCAGCGAATACTAGAAAAGTTTATAAATTTTCAAAAATTATTATCAAGAAGATATTAGCCTCAAATGAATGGGGATTTAGTACCCTCAAAGAGAAGGATTATACCCACCCAGAACAAAAGGTTCCAATAAAATTTAATTATTGCGACTACGTTGATAGTTTTCATAAAACACTTTTATATGAAAATCGTAATAGGAAACATTCTTGGTTTATAAAGATTTGTTCTCATAATTTTACAAAAGTTCCTAAAACTGACAAGAGTGGGTTGCTCTAGTGGTGAGCACCCTAGAGCAATATACAAAATTCTGGAATAAATTACTCCAGAAAAACACTGATGGGAATCTTCATGGAAGTAAAATTATAGAAGTTGTTAAGAGTGTTATCAATAATTATAAAAACAGGAAATACCAGCAATTGAAACAATGGAAGATAGTCTTTTCACCAAAATAACCAGAAAGTTTCAAATGAAGAAATGGACTATGTCTAAATCCGAAATATTGGCTTCATATATGGAAGAAGTCAAGAGAGATTTAATAAAGAATCTGGACATAGAGATACCAGATGATATCTCTATGACATCAACAGGTCATACCATGGAAGAAGAAGGAACTGTAATAGCGGGAGAATCTCAGGATGTGGAAGACACCGAGGAGATTAAAAAATATTTATAACAATTCGACCAGCTCAAAGAAATCGTGGAAGAATCTTCCAACAACAAGAGTAAAGGAAAAGAAAGAGTCCAAGGACAAAGACCGTATCCCACAAAATAATTGGGGTAATAAAACAAAAGACTTTAATAGAAGCCCCACTATTGGGCCCCTATCTAAGATTTTTAAAAAGGTAGTTTATTTTATTACTTTTTCCTTTTTATCTTGTCGGTCATGATGTAATTTTTTTTGTCGGCCATTTTACTATTAGGTTTTTGTCCGTTTAGAGATAGATCCATTATATAAGGATCTCATTTTCTAGTTTAGGAGCATGCATTTTTGGAGAAAAGTTTTAGGAACTCTCTCTCTCTCTCTTACTCTGTAAAAACCATTCTTGTACTCAGTTTTTATTGGAAATAAAACCAGAAAAGGTCGCTTGGCCACAACCTCAACAGTCTCTTGTATTTACTTTATTTTATTTATAATTTGGATAAATATTCAGCCTAAATAATAGGCTAAATAGTGTTGTGTTGAACTTATGCATACTAGTATATTCTTAAAACATGTTTTGTTGCTAGTTTTATATTGTATCACCCAATGGTTCTGAGGTTGAGACTGTAGAGCCCAGGCAGTTTAACAGTCCAGGCAGCAAACCTTGGTTATGGCAACATAACCGGTGGTCCTCAGGACTCCTATTAGCCATGTGGGCGTTGTAAAAGTCATGAGGAGGATCGTGGTTTAAGGTTTGCTTGACAGGATTGTGGCTTGACAGGGCTGGTGTTCTCAGTAAAAGTTTATCATGTAGTTCCACTGAAGCGGTCCTTATAGAAATTTGGTATCAGAGCCATGTGAAAGAGTAGAAATAGGTACTAAGTTCAACACAATTTTCTCTAGTGAATATCATTAGGAAGCAAACTACTTTTAAAAACAGTAGAAAAGAAGAATATGATATGTCTCAACAATTAGATTTTCTTAATAAATGGACGATTCCTAAAATTCAACCTAAGGTTATATACCAACTAGGTACATTTGAAAAATTAGGTTTAAAACAAGTAGTTAAAACTACTAAAGAGACTATCACAGTAGATAGTGATCATGCTACTTTTAGATTATTATCTGAAAATGATTTAGCCCCTTATAGGGAAACTCATAGACTTTTACATATTGGTTTAATACAAGTTGCTTTCAAGCCACTTACGTTAAGAGGTTTACCTGAAAGCTTCATAGCATCTCTCAGAGATGGCAGAAATTAAAACTGGAAAAACTCCCTTATAGGGACGGTACAAACAAGTTTGGCATATGGTTCTATTTATTTTAATGCTTATCCGAACTTGCAGATTTCTTTAAGTGATGAAAACTCTTTAAATGCTTTAATATTAAGTATTAAACTTCATGGTTATGATTATATGCCAGGACTAAAAGTTATATGTATCTGTTACAGAATTTATTATAAGCCTTTATATACTTTAAATCCTATGTGCAAAATTATGAATTTCAAAAATGAGACTATTTTTATAGAAACTAATTTTGGTAAGTCTAAAGTTACTACCAGAAGACCTATTAAATGGGATAAAATAAATTTTCCATAAGAATGGGTCATTGAGGAAGCAATAGATCCTTGAAATGACACTAACAGTGAAATCACAGAAGTTGAACAAACTTCTGATGGAACTGTTAAAATCAGGTTCAATGAACTCGATCAAGCTAATAATATTAGTTATTCATCTAGATTAACTAGATCAAATTCCTCTTATATTTCACCTGTTGATTATACTGTAGATTTTCCATCAAGAGCATCTACATCACAAATCAGAGAAAATAATAGAATAAATGTCATAAAAATTAGTACATATAATATTACTAGTGCTATTCCTGATCCAACTGAATCTGAAATGGATTTTTCCAACGATTTAAATGGATAGTGACCGAATAGATTTTAATCCGGGTTCGTTGGCAAGAAAAATGATTTCAAAAGAATTTAAAAAACCCAGATGAGAACTTTTGAGAAATTGGATTTTTGATAATTTTGATGAGAAGTTAATAAATTTCTTCTAATATAATTTTTATAATGGTATCAATGGTCATAATAAAATGATTGCTTTTGTTCCATAGTTTATGTCTAAATATATGGATGGTTATATTTTCATGCTAGAAATAGATTATAAACTCAATAATGGTGAAATCACTAGATTAGTTTTTCCCCCACAAAATTCTTTTCAAATGGGAGAAAAGGATAAAGTAATTTATTTTATAGTTTTTTAAAAATTATTTGAAGATGATACTGGCAAAATTACTGCTAAGAATTTGAATACTATGCTCACGCAGAATAATTATACTAATATTTATATTAGTATTCTGGGTGAACAAATTATTTCCATTAATGAAAGACTGGACATATTAATAACAGAAATCCAAAAAATATCTAGGAAGGATACTACAAAAGGTAAAGAGCAAATTGCTACCGCAAGTATCCAACTTCCTCCTGAGGTCAAAGACTTTAAGTTAAGAAGTCTAGAGGACCTAGAGAAATTATTAGATGAAAAATTTGAAGGATTCAAAATTAGAGCACCTATCTGATGAAGATAAGAGAGTAAAACTCTCTGATGATATTAATAAAATCTCAGAAAAGTTTGCTCGAAAATTGATCCTAAGGATGTTCTATTATCCTAGGCCAACTATTCAAGATGTACTCGTAGAGGAGCCCGATGCTAGTCATGTTTTTTCAGAGTTATAATGTCATAAAAAATCTATGAATGGAACATAGATGGTTTTACTGACCGTCAGATTTATACTCAAGTACATAGAATGCTTATGTATAGCACTATCTGCAAGGTTAATAAGAATTATAAGAAAACCATTGTTGAAATGATAGTGGCAGGTTTTATTGGCCAATTGAAAGGCTGGTGAGACAATTATTTGACGAAGGAACATCGCGTCGAAATTATGAACGCAGTAAAAGATGAAGAAGGATAGAATGTTCATCATTGTATCTATTCTTTAGTTCTTAATATTATAGAGCATTTCTCTGGAAGATGGTCATACAATAGTGAGACCTTAAGGACTATGCTCCTAAATCTTATATGTAATACTTTGACAAATTTTAGATGGTATACGGATGTTTTCTTATCCAGGGTGATGAAATTACCAGAGTGTAATAGTACTCACTAGAAGTCCAAATTTATTGATGGACTCCCAACACTCTTTGTTGAAAGGGTTAGAAAAACTCTTTGTGAAACAATAATGAGTATAGATTATAATAGCTATTCTTATGGAAAGCTTATTAGTGTATGTACACAAGAAGGCCTAGCTTTATGCAATGAGATTAAATTAAGCCAGAAAATTAAGAAACGTCGTCTTAATGAAAGACAACAGTTAGGAGAGTTTTGTGAATAATTTGCCATAGATATCCCTAGGAATAAAAAGGAGTCTCATAGACATAAGAAAGAACCTTATAGGTATAATAAGAAGAAGAGAGGATCTTTTGATAAAAGATTTGAGCGGAAGAAAAGAGAATAAAGACGTATAAGCACAGAGAGGATTTTATAAAATACAATAAGCCTGAGGCTTGTTACAAATGTGGTAGAATATGTCATTATACTAGAGATTGCAAAGTCAAGGATAAGATTAAAAATCTTGATATTGATGATTGTATTAAAGATTCTTTGTATAAGATTCTTTTAAATTTCTCTCCTGATAATACTGACCAAGAGAGTAATTAAGAAGATTCATCAACTGATGAAGATTTAAGGATTCTATAAGAGGAAGAATATATTTTATCAGAAGACGAATGTGGACCCTGCAAACAGAATCAGAATCAGTATTGTAATAACAACACAGATGATGAATTATTTAATATCTATTCTCAATTTAAGGATCTAGACTTTAATGTCCTGGCTAATGATAGTTTATTAGAACTTCTCAGGGTTATTAAAGACCTAGAATTAAGGTCCCTGATAATTGATCATGTGGACAAAATTCAGGATAAAATTCCTACAAGTCTAGAGATTGAAGAAATTCCTTCTCAAAAGGGACCATATACGATGTCTGATGTTAAAAGAATTTTAAGAGAAATATCCCAGGCCATTGATAGGCCAACTACTGTTCAAGATTTGAAAAATGAGATTCATAATCTCAAAGGAGAAATCTCAGACTTAAAGGCTTCAAATATAGCCTTAGACAATAGAATTATTAGATTAGAAAATTCTCATGTCCCTATAAGTGAGGAATTCAATACTAATATTAATGAAGAAGATTTTGATAATATTAATGCTGGTATCTCTAAGGATACGATAAAAAGTAATTTTCTAGGAGCAATTAATATGGCTGATAATGAGCTTTTACAAAAACTTCAGCTTTTTACTACTCAAAAATTCTTAATAAAAGTTACTCTTTTAATAGACTATAATTTCAAAAAAGAAATTACTGCTTTATTTGATAGTGGTGCAGATTTGAGTTGTATTAAAAAAGGAATAATACCTTCGAAATTTTGGAGCATAGTCCTTAAAACGCTTAGAGTAGAATTCATTTTAAAACAAAAGAGTTCTAGCTACCTAGAAGGTTTGCATGTTCAATATTTTCTATACTTGATCTTAATGTTGAAAATTATTTCTTTTTAGTTTAACTTGGTCACGTTGTATGAGTTATGCTCATAACCTGCGCGCGCTATAAGAATTTATTACTATATTAATTTGGTGAGAAAGTGCCTCGCGACATGGCTTGCACTCTGTTTCTTTTGTGTTTAATTTGTTTAAAGTTTTTGAAAGATGTTGAAATCGGATAGGCAGATGGCCAACCAAATCCAAAATGGGGGTTTTGATTGAGTAATTGCGTCCATCGAAGTCGTGCCCTTGGACTTGATCTACGGAAGCAAATTAAGAAAGAGACGAGTGGTAAGAATCTCGACAAACCAAATTATTAAAGTCTAACACTTTTTTTCAACCTTAAACTCAGACAATTTTAAATTCTTTGAAAATAAGACCGAATTGGTATAAGAAACAAAAAGAAATTACGACACAGTCTAGGCGGTTGGACTATATTAGTTTGAAAAGTTGAGAAAATAAAGTATTTGAAGTTGAAACGGAAAAGAGGTCGTATTATTTAAAAATTAAAATCGTGCTAGAACATGAATATCTAAACAAAAAAAAGAATCTTATTCCACTTCAATTAACTACTATTCAAACAAATTTTTTAATATTTCACCAATATATTAAAGCTCAATATTTCACGAAACAACTTTAAAAAGATCACAAAACGTATTTGTGATTTGTTATTCTGATTTAGGTCTCTTTCTATTCTATCTTCGAATCCTGCTCCTTCTTGAATGTTACGTTGAGCTTCTTATTATATCGCCAGCAATGGCCATGCTGAGATGTAGCTATAGCCTATAGGAGAGCATGCAATGCCTCGTGCGTAGCATGACTTCATCCACGAAACGGCTTGTGGACTTGAACTAATTGGATGAATTGCCCTTACGTACCACACTACTCGTAGCCTCTTATTCAAATGATGTGGACTAGTACAATTACACAAATTTTGTGTTACTTCGACCTCCGGACATGACTTAATTATGACTTGAAACATGTTATGAACTTATGTTAATGTGATTGCTATGTTTGAAGTGTGATGTATGTCAAATACGTGATAGTCTTAATCAAGGCTATTTTTTTAATACTTCAAACAGTTTTTATTTAATTTGAAGTTTTCTACACAAAGTTACCATCATTTTATTGAAGGTGCGCAATACCTAGTGTAACGACTCGACGGTCGTTATGAGCAGTTGCACTTCGTTCGGTGGTCTGAGGTCACGAATAGCTTCACGTGGTATATTATAACTTGTGCGTATCGTTGGTTTTGATTTTCATCTGGTTCGGGATAGTTTTGGATGAATGATTTTGAATGAATGATTCTCATTTTAGAATCTTTAAGTTGGAAGAATTGACCAAGTTTGGTTTTTTGCGTATTTGATCTCAAATCGGAGTTTTGATGGTTCCGCTAGGTCCGGATGGTGATTTTGGACTTAGACGAATGCCCGTAATTAAATTCGGAGGTCCCTTGGTTGATTTGACTTGTTATGCCGAAAGTTAGCAATTTAAAGGTTTAAAATTTTTCTAAGTTTGACTTTATGGCTATCATATTCGAATTTTGATATCGGGGCTTGGAATAGGCCCGTTTTGACATTTGGAGCTTGTCTGCAAAGTTTGGCGTCATTTGGAGTTGGTTTGATAAGAATCGGATGCGTGGTTGTGTTTCTAGCAATTCTTAAAGTTCATTGTGATTTTCATGTGTTTTGGTGTTCGATTCGTGGTTCTAGATGTTACTTTGGTATTTCGATCGCAAGAGCGAGTTTGTATGATATTTTTAGACTTATGTGGATGCTTGGTATGGAGCCCCGAAGGCTCGGGTAAGTTTTGGATTGGCTTCAGACTGTTTTGTTAATATTTCATTGTGCTGGTGCTGGTTTCATTGCATTTGCGATGAGTAGGTCGCAAATGCGATCATCACATATGCGGAAGTTTCATCGCAATTACGACTAAGGGCTGTTGGGGAAGGACCTCGCATTTGCGAGGAATTCTTCGCTTTTGCGAATGCTGGTTGTGCGCTTTTGAGATCAAAGTGTCGCCTTTACAATCAAAGTGCCACTTTTGCGATGGCAGTTGGGTGGAATGCTCTTTGCATTTGCGAAGTAATATATCGCAAATGCGACTTTAGTAGTGATTCTCAGGGGTCGCTTTTGAGTACATTTTTTTGCTTTTGCGATTGTCGCGAATGCGACATCTGCCAACCCTTGGTCGCAAATGCAACATCTACACCTAGTTATATGTTTTGTTCGAATTGGCTTCATGTTATCATATTTAAGCCCAAGACTTGGTGAGAGGTGATTTTGTGGAGAGAATTTCATATAAAACTATTGGGTAAGTGATTTTGATCAATTTTCAATTATATTACATGATTATTTATGAGATTTAACATCAAAATCATGGGATTTGAAGGAAAAATTTATGGATTTTTGTCTATGTTTTGAAAAATTAAAATTTTAGATTTGAGAGTCGAATTGGACTCGGATTTGAAAACAAAATACGTATATGAACTCGTGGGACTATAGGCAGTCGAGACCTACCTTTCGACTCGGGTTTTGACCAGGCGAGCCCGAGGTTGACTTTTGTTGACTTTTGAAAAATTGTATAAAGATCATAGCTTTATTAATTGGAATTGGTTTCTCTTGCATTTTTTGATATTATTAAGTCATTTTTGGCTAGATTTGAGCCGAGCGGAGGTGAATTTTAAAGGAAAAATCTATTTTGAGTATTGATTGGCCTAATTGAGGTAAGTATTCTTGCCTAACTTTGTACAGATTTGGGTTGATTGTATTATTTGAATTATGTGAAAGATGTGTACACGAGGTGACGAGTGTGTACACGGGCTTATATGTGATATTTGACTGGTTAGACTCTTAGGCTTCCTTCATGCATTTAATTCAAGTGGTCATATCATGTTATATCTTCCCTTGTTAAGTTACTCTCACATGTTTTATTTGAAGTTGTTAGTACATGTTCAATCTTTTATTGTCAAGTTTACTCGTATATGCTTTAATTGAAATTGTTACCTCTCTTATTGTCATGTTACTTCGTTTATCGTTGAGTTATTCTTATTTGAAGTTTTCATTACATGTTACCTATTTCATTGTTGGTTTATTCTTATTCAAAGCCGTTATTACATGTTATCTCTTTCATTGTTAAGTTTATGTTATGCACTTGAATTAGATGTTGCCATTTCATGGGAATACCTTCATTGTGAATTATTGAAGTTGTGGTTGTGAACGCTATTGACACATTGAGGTTGAAGTTGTTAATTATTGAGATATCTTTCCCTTGTTGAGTTATTTTCCACTCATTTTATTATTATTGAAATTCATGTACATATTGTGGTTGAGCTGTGGGTTATATGTTGTGGTAACATTGTTATTGTTGATTTTGGAAATGTTGTGACATATGGGCACATGTGGTGCGAGTTGATTATTGTGTTGTGATATTGATGTGCATGCAGTGGTATAAGGATAGGGATTGATGTGCATACGGCATCATAAGGTGGGATTTATACACGTGTTGCTAGCAAGAGAATTGCTTGAAGCCACATGGTGAGATAAGGGGGCTAAAATGCGTGAAGCTATTTCGGAATTTTTTTTTCAAAAATATATGCAAGGCCCACGCGGCGATATAACGAAGATTGTGATTGTGACTTGCGAAATATGAATATGAGATGTGGTACCTCGGCTATGATTCTTATTGTACATTCTATGTTGGAACGGATCGTTGATTGAAAGGTTATTGTCTTTCCTTAAATCATTATATTTGTATTTTTATTGTAATTGGTTATTTGTTGTTATTCTTCTGTTGGAATAGTTGTGACTTCTTGTGTGAGTTATGCATTCTATGTGATTGCTGTGTTGCTTCAATGTGCCAATCCGTGCTTCCGTTGTTACTTGTGAATTGGTTGACAAGATGAATTTACTTGTGTGGAGTCCTAATCTCATATTTTGTTGAGTTGTTGGTAACATAACAGTTTTAACTAAAAGAATTGTTTACATGCTTTATTTTGTGTGTCTCTTAAGTTAGAACTCATTATCTCACTCGATACTTTACTATTTTAAATTATTATCACGTTTTACCTTAACAAATTCTATATTTAATTTGTTAACTTAATTGATGTTTTACTTTGTTTAAAACAAGGTATCTTACTTTACCTTGATGATTTCTAAACTAAACTAATTTGATACTCTATTTTGTATAAATTGTATTTTATTGTACTCTATTTGATTTGTAAAACAAACTCATTATCTCATTTGACGCCTTACTTTATTCAAGATTATTATTATGCCTTATGGTGACTAAATAAATCTCTCAAAGATTTTAATTGCTAATTGACAAGGATAAAATGTACATGGTAGCACGTGGACTTTGCCGTGCGAAGGTGATTGATAATGTGGGCACGAGGTGCCATGCGTGTAAGATTCAGAATTGTGGCTTATGATTTGTGATTATGAGGTGCGGTGCCTCGGGGTAAAACTTATTGTAAATCACGCGTTGAGAACGATTTGATTACTTGAATTGTCTAAAACATGAAGAAATGACTCATAGCCCATCCGAAACATACCCGAAACCCTCGGGACCCCGTCCGAACATACAACAAGTTTCATAACATAATGCGGACCTTCTTGAGGCCTCAAATCACAACAAACAACATCAAAACTATGAATCGCACCTCAATTCAAGCCTAATGAACTATTGAATTTTCAAATTCTACAACTCACACCGAATCATATCAAATCAACCCGGAATGACCTTAAATTTTTCATGCAAGTCCCAAATGACACAACGGAGCTATACCAACTCCCGGAACCGCAATCCGATATCAACAAGGTCAACTCCCTGTCAAACCTCTCAACCTTCCAAACCTTTAACTTTCCAACTTTCACCAAAATGCATCAAATCAACCTACGGACCTCCAAACCCACATCATGACATACGCCTAAGTCAAAAATCACCATACGAAGCTATTGGAATCATCAAAATACCATTCCGTAGTCGTCTACACAAAGGTCAAACTTCGATCAACTCCTACCACTTAAACTTCTAAAACAAGAATCATTCTTCCAAATCAATCCTGAATCATCCGATAATCGAATCCGACCACACACGCAAGTCATAATATATAATACGAAGCTACTCGAGACCTTTAGCCACCGAACGGGATGCTAATTCTCAAAACGACCGGTCGGGTCGTTACATGTCATGACCCAAATTAACCCTTCGTAAGGTGTCGTGACGGCACCTAGTCTTTACGACTAGGTAAGCCTAATATTACGAAAAATGTAAATAAAACACAACATTTTAAAGATAAACAGCATATTGTGAATAATCAAAAGTAGTACCACTCGGAATATACAAAATAATTTTCCAAGACCCGGAATATCACTAAGTCACAAGCTGCTATAATCTATGTAGCTCTATACAAAAGTCTGAAGATAATAAAGAAATTCTCTAGGCGAGGGAGTGAGTAGAAGGGGACTCCGAGGATCTGCGGACGCAAGCAGAAGTACCTTGAAGTCTCCTAGAATCAGCAGCACGCACTAACCTCGAGGCTGATAGCTCGTACCTGGATCTGCACACGAAAACATATGTAGGAAAGGTCATGAGTACACCACAATGGTACCCAGTAAGTGCCAAGCCTAACCTCGGTCGAGTAATGACGAGGTCAGGTCAAGGCCCTACCGGAGTAAATATAATAAATTAAATAGTAAAAGATATAAGTAAAGTTTACGGTAACACAGTTAAAGAAATTCTCAAAACTTTAACAGTTAAGGGAGCCCTCGGCTCAGAACAAGGTAAACACAATGGGGAATCTCCCGGGATACCGTCCCGAAGTTCCGAATAATTATGCAGTACAGGGGGATCTCCCAGAATATGTCTGTAGTCCCAGAAGTAAATATGCAGTGTTGGGGGATCTCCCAGAATATGTCCGTAGTCCCAAAATAAATATGCAAGGCAGGGGGATCTCCCGAAATATGTCTGTAGTCCCAATTTAAATATGCAAGACAGGGGAATCTCCCGAAATATGTCCGTAGTCCCAATTTAAATATGCAACGCAAGATAATATCACAGGTATGGCATCGAGTTATACAATTTAGACTAACACAGATAAGGAAAATAGGTGTCTAACTAAGCATGGCGCATAGAATGGCAAATAGACAGTTAAAACACGTAAGCATGCTTCCCTAATCTAAACTAAACAATTTAAACGTATTAGTGCAATTTAATAAGGGAAAACAATTTTATGACTTAGAAAGGAAAACAGGATTTTTTTTTGCAATAAATGCCTGTGTACGTACTCGTCACCTCACGTACACGGCGCCCACACATCAATTAATATCAAACATCCTAATGGAAAGTTCCCCAACACAAGGTTAAGCAAGCCACTTACCTCGACCCCTCAAATCAACTTGATATCACGTTCTTGCCACGAGTATCCGACTCCAAATGGCCCGAATCTATTCAAATTTATAGCATAATGTAAATATAACTACAAGTAACTAATTTAACTAATTAATTCAAAGCTAAAGCGTGAATTTAGGAAAACGCCCAAAATGTCTTCCCGGGCCCACGTCTCAGAATCTGGTAAAAATCACAAATTATGAACACCCATTCACTCACGAGTTCACTCGTCCAAATATTATCCAATTCCGACACCAAGAACTCGATCGAAACCCAAAAATTCAATTGGGAAACTTTTCCCCAAAATTCCCACTCTTTCACTTAAATCCCTTGATTAAATGAGGAAAATTGCTATAGATTAAAGAAATATACACGAATTAGAGTTAAGAATTGTTACCCGTTGATTTCCTCTTCAAAACCCTTGCAAAATCGTCTTCTCCCGAGCTAAAATTTGAATTGGTGAAAAATGAGGAATGAACCCTCGAATCTGCCTCTTCAACCCAGCGATTTTCGCATCGCGGACCTAGGACCGCACCTGCGGTCACGTACCTGCGACAAACACATCGCAGGTGCGAAGTCGACTTACTTGGGCTGAGTCCGCACCTGCGACCCCTGGGCCGCTTCTGTGGACAACTAGCCGCACCTGCGAGCCTAGCTTGACAAGCCCATTTCCGTATCTGCGAGCTTCCCATGCGCACCTGCGGACCTCCCCTCTGCAGGTGCGAAACACCAGAACCAGCAATGCACCAGATTGTGTTTTCCTAAGTCTCATTTCCTTCCGTTAAGCATCGAAACACTCCCGAGGCCCCTAGGACCTCAACCAAACCTACCAACCCTTCCTAAAACATCATTCAAACTTAGCCGAGGCTTCAAACCACATCGAACAACACCAAATACATGAATTAAGCACGGATTCAAGCCTAAGAACTTAGAGTTTTCCAAATTCTACAAACGACGCCGAACCACATCAAATCTGGTTCGAATGACCTCAAATTTTACACACAGGTCACAAATGACACTACGAACCTACCAACACTTTCGGAAATCCATTCTTAGCTCGATATAAAAAATTCCACTATCGGCCAAAATCGCCGAAAATCTAACTTTCGCCAATGCAAGCCTAAATCTACTACAGACTTCCAAAACACATTCCGGACGCGCTCCAAAGGTCAAAATCACTCAACGGAGCTAACGGAATCGACGAAATTCCATTTTGAATCTGTCCTCATACAGTTCTGACTACGATTCAATTTATAAGGCTTAAACTCACAACTAGGAAGTAAGTGTCCCGAAATTCCCCGAATTCCATAACCAATTACTTCGGAAAATCCCAAAAGTAGAATCAAATGTGGGGAAAGCAGATATTAGGGGATCGGGGCTCTAATTCTCAAAACGACCGGCCGCGTCATTACATTACATTTTTCCCCTCTAAAACAAACATTCATCCTCAAACGTGCCAAGAACTGTTCCAAAGCCACGAAATCAGTGAATGAACTCACCATACATATATTCGCGGGTGATCCCACTTCACCCCAATCCACATACACCCGATAACACCATCTCAAATGAAGATTATTCCTTTCACCCACACCAATAAGCCTTAGAACCAAAATGTTTTCACCATCTGATCATTTCCCAAAGAACCGATTACCGCATAAACACACTATATCAACCTCAACCAGCTACCACAGCTCATGCATACACCCACAAGGTACGACCACCCGACGTAATACATCGCCCACATGCCCATAACAACATCTCTGACCACAATAGCTGCCCGTAATCAAATCCAACACCGGCAAATAACCTCATATCAGCTAAAACCTTGTCCCAAACCTTCACAACACTGACAACGATGTAAGAAACATGAAGATCTCATAACCACTCATCCAAATCAACAAGTCACACCCAACGCCACCTGGGTACATACCTCGCAAGCTAAACCCAATAAGCACAACGCAAATATGACTGAATATGGAAAGAGAAACACATGAGAGAACTATTAAACAAGTCCCACAGGCACAACTCCCTATCAGTAACATACTATGAATCCATTCCACAAGGGAGAATCAGACATATGAACTAATCACAAGGATCTCATCCTAATATAACTCCACCGTGGCACGTAGCCCGGTTTAAACATATCAAACCACATGAAAATACGAGGATTCCACCCTCAGCTCTGAATCATAAGTACAATACACATAACACCAACCGAAACCTTCCACTAACTGAATTTCACGAAACAAAATCACCCACATAACGGACTTCCCATACTGGTAGAGCACCTAAATCATAAATCATAACCAAACCATCCAGAAATCACATCAAAACCTACTGTAATGAGTAACAAATAGTTCATTCTAGTCTCATAAGTCTCAATATGGAACAAACCAAAATGATAGACACGGGCTACCACTATAGAGTCTCTCAATAGAGGTAAACACATAAGCAGAGTACAAGCATCACAAAACATACCTATATATGAAGCAAGATAGGAGGACTCACTCCGATAAATAGGGTCGAATCAAAATAAGACCGATGTGCCTCTATGACAAATCAGAACCATACATGTAATGACACCATATGGTGCAGCGACCCAAATCTACAATACAAATCATATCAATGGGTCGGGCCTCCCCATCTTGGGCGCCCTCTGGAATGGATCCCATAACCTGAGTGCTCTGATGAAATCCACCCCTCATGTGTCTGAGATAATCTCTCATGATATGCCTAGTATCTCCACACTCATAACAAACCCTTTGCGGTCATGGTTGCTGGTACTGAGTCTATGTCGGATAACTGGAATAACCACTGTAGGAACCCCGTGCAGGTGGTGCACTAAACGAAGACTATCCCATATGAGTACCCTGAGGTCCCTGATTAACTGGAGCACCACGGGCAGTCTGATGTGTAGACTGGACTGGCCGACTGCCTGAGCCTCCGCTGTGATGGGTCATAGCTGAAGAGTAGAATCCACTTAATCCTCTAAAACCTCGAGACCTCTTGGCCTCCTTATCCTCCTTTTACTCACCCCGAGTATGCTCTAACCTCCTGGCAATCTCCACAACCTGCTGAAATTGAGTATCAGTCTCAACCTCCCGAGCCATGCTGAATCTAAGACCATAACTGAGCCCCTTGATAAATCTGTGGACTCGCTCTGTGACTGTAGGAACCAAAGTAGGTGCATGACGGGATAACTCACTGAACCTGATGGTTGAATCCTACACTATCAAGGTGCCCTGACAGCAGCTACTCAAACTTCATGCGCCACGTATCCCTGAGGGTCTGGGGAACAAACTCCCTAAAAATATCTCTAAAAATTGATTCCAAGAGTGGTGCTTCATCAGTTGGCCTACCCTCCTCATAAGCCTGCCACCACTGATATGCTTCTCCCCACAGCTGAAATATAGTAAAAGCAACTCCGCTCACCTCCACAATACCCATGGTAAGGAAAATAAGGTGACACTTCTCCAGAAAACCATGCACATCCTCGGTAGTTGTGTCACTAAAAGTAGGTAGACCATACTTCTTGAACCTCTCAAGCCTTTTCTTCTCCTCATCTGATGCCCCTGGCCAGACCTTAGGCTGAACCGGAATAACAGGCTATACCGGCACCACACCCAAAGTATGACCAACATGAGCCTGCTGCTCTAGAGTACGGCGGCGGGAGTCGGAGCTCCTACCTCAATCTGTGAAGTAGCTGGTGTAATGAAGATCAATCACGCCTGAGCTAATGTACCAAACATGCTCAAGAACTGCGCTAAAGTCTCCTGAAGTCTGGGAGGTACCTCTGGTACCTGTCCCCTAACCGAAGCTATTGGTGGCTCCTCAACTACTACTCTGGCAGGTGCTTTAGCTCGGTACATGCCCCTCCTCGTTCTCTACCACAGCCCAGGCCTCTCGCGGCTCTATCCACCTGTATCACTCTGATAGCCACCTGTATCACTCTGCCCTAACAATATCATTAGCCATTTGTATCACTCCACATAATCATCAACAGTGAGATGCCACCCTTATGCTCCACATAACGATAATAATGAGATGTTACCCTTATACTCCGCATAACAACAATCAAGTCACACAACAAATTCACATATGCTAACATCATAACAACACGACATATCAACTCATACCACAAGTGCCCATAGGCCACAACCTCTTAACAACAATAACACCAATATCACCACAACACATAGCCCACGACTCAAACACGATGTGTAAAAAATCTCATTAGCAACAAAATGAACGGGGAGAGTAACTCAACAAATGAACAATACCCAATTAAACAACAACTCCAACTGAAATAGGTTAATGAATTTTAATAACTTCAACTTCAATTAATTGCTTAAGAATATACTCAATAATGAAGGTAGTTCCATGAAATGGAAAACTTTGAATTCTAGAGTATGACATAAGCTAACAATGAAAGAGATGGCATAAACTAGCAACTACGTCTAAATGCATGAGAATAGCCCAACAACAAAAAGATATTATATAACTACAATTTCAATTAAGAATAACTCAACAATAAAGGAGGTCACATTACAATAAAAGAGGTAACAACTTGAAATAAAGCATATAAGAGTAAACCTGTCAAGTAAAGGATATGACATGTGCTAACAACTTCAAATAAGGGCCGTGAGAGTAAACATCACAAATAAAAGATATAACATGTGCTAACAGTTTCAACTAAATACATAAAGGGAGCCTAAGAGTCTAAACATGTCAATTTCCACATATAAGCCCAAGTACACACTCATCACCTCACGTACACTTCTTTCACATAATTCAAATAATACAATCAACCCAAATCCTATGGGGTATTTCTCCCACACAAAGTTAGGCAAGATACTTACCTCAAGGAAGCTAAATTAATACTCTAAAATGATCTTCTCATGTGAAACAACCTTCGGACGAATTGAATCTAACTAAAATAACCTAATATCATAAATAAAAGCCATAAGAAACAATTCTGGATAACAAAGTTTCGATCTTTAATGAAAACCAAAAATTCAACCACAGGACTCACCTCAGAACCTGACAAAAATTACATAATCCGAACACCCATTCTGATACGAGTCCAACCATACCAAAATTATTCAATTCCGACATGAAATCGTCCTTCAAATCATCATTTTACATTTTAGAAAGTTTTTACAAACATTCCCAATTTCTCCAATTGAAATTACTAATTTAATGTTAAAAACAAAGATGGAATCATGAATTATAATCAAATACGGTTCAAGAACACTTACCCCAATCCAAATAATGAAAATACCGACCAAAATTGCCCAAAATCGAGCTCTCTAACTCAAAAAGAAATAAATTAACAAAATCCCTCGAAATAGAGTACATATAATTCTACCCAGGTATACTTCGTACGCGATCGCGGTACATGCTTCGCGATCGCGAAGCATAAAACACAAGCTTCCAAAATTACCTCAACGCGAACGCGTTCAGCAGCCCATGAATGCGACCCATATGCTGAACTACCTAATGCGAACGCGGTCGTGTTCATGCGAATGCGGCCGTATTCACGCAAATGTGATGGCCAATCCCTGCCACCCCTCCAGCTCTATCTCTTCGCGATCACGACATAAGAAACGCGAACGCGATGACCATCTTCCCCCATGCTCCGCGAATACGACAACCAATACACGAAGGCGATGAGTAAGACCTTTTCTACCACAGATACACTTCGCGATCGTGTTTGTCCTCACACGAACGCGATGAACCGTAAAACATCAGAAATCAGTAACTCTAAAACATGAAGAAATGGCATGTAGCCCATCTGAAACACACACGAGGCTCCGGGGACCCCGTTCGAACATACCAACAAGTTTCATAACATAATGCAGACCTGTTCGAGGCCTCAAATCACAACAAACAACATCAAAACTATGAATCGCATCTCAAGTCAAGCCTAATGAACTAGTGAACTTTCAACTTCTACAACTAGCGCCGAATCATATCAAATCAACCCGGAATGACCTTAAATTTTGTATGCAAGTCCTAAATGACACAACAGAGTTATTATAACTTCCGGAATCATAATTTGAACCCGATATCAATAAAGTCAACTCCCGGTCAAACCTCTTAACCTTCCATACCTTTAACTTTTCAACTTTCGTCAAAATGTGTCAAATCAACCTCTAGGCCTTCAAACCCAAATTCGGACATATGCCTAAGTCCAAAATTACCATACGGAGCTATTGGAATTATCAAAACACCATTCTTGAGTCATCTAAAAGTCCAAACTCCGGTCAACTCTTACCACTTAAGCTTCTAAAATAAGAATCATTCTTCTAAATCAATCCTGAATCATCCAAAAATCAAAATTGACCACACACAAAAGTCATAATACACAATACGAAGCTACTCAAGACCTTAAGCCACCGAAAAAGATTCTAATTATCACAATGACCGATTGGGTAGTTACTACATGTTTGTTAACTAATACGCATATGGTTATTGATTGTGAGACTCATGCCTCAAGGTATTCCATGTGAACCGGTGTTTGGATCGGGTCACGCATCGCAGCGGGGTTATGTTGGGATATAATCCTTTGTGCTCATTTTGTGTGTTTTGTTCCTCCTTTTAATATGGGTTCATAGCATTGCGCTTCGTAGTGGTATCTGTCGAGCCGCAGGGCGGTTCTCTTATTTTATTCTCTTTTCATCATTTGGGTATATCTGAGTTGTTGCTTATTTGGTAGATGAATAGCATGGTATATGGCTCTAAATAAGATCAGTTTTCCATGTTAGTAGAGTAGTTTGTACTGGATGGTGAGATTATTTAATCTGGAATAAGTTTATCGAACTTAATTAAGGTATGTTGGAAGAATAATATCACTAGCCGGCTTAGATTTCTGGCTATGGTTCTTATTGGGCGAGATATCTCCAAGACTTATTGATCTGATGAGTGGTTATGAATTTATGTATGTTTCATCCATCATTGGTAGTGCATGAAGGTTTAGAATAAGGTTTTATTTGATATGAGGTTTGTTACCGGAACCGGGCTTATCATTGAGCAAATATTGTGATCGGAAGCTAATGATATAAGTATCTTAGTATGTGGTATATCATGTGATTATATTTTGGGTTATGATTAGTGTGTTCATACTTATACAACATTTAGATATGAGAATCAGGTCTCGTAATGGATTACGGATACTGGGAATTTGACTCCAAGGTTTATGGGCTAAGGTTAAAGTAAGGATATTCAACTAGGTTGTGTTGTTAGGCTTATACAGATTGGGGTGACATGGGATCACCCACAGGTATATGAACGAGGAGGTTATATGATTATTTGATAGCTTTGGAACGACTCTTGGAACGTTTGAGGACGAACGTACGTTTACGTGGGGGAGAATGTAACGACCTGATCGGTCATTTTGAGCAGTTGCACTTCGTTCGATGGTCTGAGATGATAAATAGTTTCACATGGTGTATTATATCTTGTGCATATCGTTGGTTTTGATTTTTGAGTGGTTCGGGATGGTTTTGGATGAATGATTCTCATTTTAGAAGTTTTAAGTTGAAAAAGTTGATCAAGTTTGACTTTTTGCGTATTCGATCTCAGATCAGAGTTTTGATGGTTCCTTTAGGTCCGGATGGTGATTTTGGACTTGGGTGAATGCCCGAAATTAAATTCGGAGGTCCCTAGGTTGATTTGACTTGTTATGCAGAAAGTTGGCAATTTAAAGGTTTAGAATTTTTCTAAGTTTGACTTTATGGCTCACGGGTTCGGATTTTGATATCGAGGCTTGGAATAGGTCTGTCTTGTCATTTGGAGATTGTCTGCAAAGCTTGGAATCATTTGGATTTGGTTTGATAGGAATCGGATGTGTGGTTGTGTTTCTAGCAATTCTTGAAGTTCATTGTGATTTTCATGTGTTTTGGTGTCCGATTCGTGGTTCTAGATGTTACTTTGGTATTTCAATCGCGAGAATGAGTTTGTATGATATTTTTAGACTTTTGTGGATGCTTGGTGTAGAGCCCCAAAGGCTCGGATAAATTTCATATTGGCTTCGGACTGTTTTGTTAACATTTCATTATGTTGGTTCTAGTTTCATTAATTTGCGATGAGTAGGTCGCAAATGCGATCATCGCTTTTACAGAAGTTCCATCGCAATTTCGACTAAGGGTTGCTGGGGAGAAACCTTGCATTTGCGAGGAATTCTTCGCTTTTGCGAAAGCTGGTTGTGCGCTTTTGCAACCAAAGTGCCGCTTTTGCGATGGCAACTGGGCAGAATGCTCTTCACATTTGCGAAGTAATATGTCGCAAATGCGACTTTAATTGTGACTCTCATAGGTCACTTTTGCATACATTTGTTCACTTTTGTGATTGTCGCATTTGCGAACCCCTGGTCGCAAATGCGACATCTGCACCTAGTTATATGCTTTGTATTTCAGGACTTAGCTTCATTTTATCATGTTTTGAGCCCTAGACTCGGTGAGAGAAGATTTTATGGAGAGATTTTCATACCACACTATTTGGTAAGTAATTTTGATCAATTTTTAATTATATTATATGATTTTATATGAGATTTAACACCAAAATAAAGGGATTTTGAAAGAAAAATTTAGGGATTTTTGTCTATGTTTTGAAAATTAAATTTTGAGATTTGAGAGTCGAATTGGACTTGAATTTGATAACAAAACCCGTATATAAACTCGTGGGGCTATGGGTAGTCGAGACCTACCCCTCGACTCAGGTTTTGACCGGACGGGCCCCGGGATAACTTTTGTTGACTTTTGGGGAATTGTATAAAGATCATAGCTTTGTTAATTGGAATTGCTTTTTCTTGCATTGTTTGATATTATTAATTCATTTCTGGCTAGATTTGAACAGAGTGAAGGTGAATTTTAAAAGAAAAATCTATTTTGAGTATTGATTTGGCATAATTGAAGTAAGTATTTTTGCCTAACTTTGTGTGGGGAAATTATCCCTTAGGATTTGGGTTGATTGTATTATTTGAATTATGTGAAAGACGTGTACATAAGGTGACGAGTGCGTACACGGGATTATATGTGGTATTTGACCGGTTAGACTTCTAGGCTTCCTTTATGCATTTAATTGAAGTTGTCATATCATGCTATATCTTCCCTTGTTAAGTTACTCTCACATGCTTTATTTGAATTTGTTAGTACATGTTCTTTCTTGTATTGTCAAGTTTACTCTTATATGCTTTAATTGAAGTTGTTACCTTTCTTATTGTCATGTTACTTCTTTTATCATTGAGTTATTCTTATTCGAAGTTTTCATTACGTGTTACCTCTTTCATTGTTGGTTTAACCTTATTCGAAACCGTTATTATATGTTATCACTTACATTGTTAAATTTATGCTATGCACTTGAATTGGAGTTCCCATTGGGAATACCTTTATTGTGTATTATTGAAATTGTGGTTGTGAAAGCTATTGACACGTTGAGGTTAAAGTTTTTGATTATTGAGATATCTTTCCTTTGTTTAGTTGTTTTCCTCTCATTTTGTTGTTATTGAAATTCTTGTACATATTGTGGTTGAGCCATGGGCTATGCGTTGTGGTAACATTGGTATTATTTATTCTGGAAATATTGTGGCATATGGACACGTGTGGTGCGAGTTGATTATGTGTTGTGATATTGATGCGCATGCGGCGAAATAAGGATAGGGGTTGATATGCATGCGGCGACATAAGGTGGGATTTATACACGTGTTGCTAGCAAAGTAATTACTTGAAGCCACAGGGTGAGATAAGGGGGCTAAAACACGTGAAGCTATTTCGGAAAAAATATTTTCAGAATTATATTCAAAGCTCACGCGGCGATATAAGGAAGATTGTGATTGTGACTTGTGAAATATGAATATGAGGTGTGGTACCTCAGTTGTGATTCTTATTGTACATTCTATGTTGGAATGGCTCGTATATTGAACGGTTATTGTCTTTCCTTAAATCATTCCATTTGTATTTTGATTATAATTGGTTATTTGTTGTTATTCTTGTGTTGGAACAGTTGTGACTTCTTGTGTGAGTTATGCATTCTATGTGATCTGCTGTGTTGCTTTAATGTGCCAATCTGTGCTTCTGTTGTTACTTGGTGAATTGGTTGACAATATGAATTTACTTGGGTGGAGTCCTAATCTCATATTGTTTTTGAGTTGTTGGTAACATAACGGTTTTAAATAAAAGAATTATTTACATCCTTTATTTTGTGTGTCTTTTAAGTTAGAACTCGTTATCTCACTCGGTGCTTTACTACTTTAAATTATTATCACGTTTTACTTTAACAAATTCTATATTTAATTTGTTAACTATATTGATGTTTTAGTTTGTTTAAAACATTTTATCTTACTTTACCGTATTGATTTCTAAACTAAAATAGTTTGATACTCTATTTTGTATAAATTGTACTTTATTTTAATCTATTTAATTTATAAAATAAACTCATTATCTCATTTGACGCCTTACTTTATTCGAGATTGTTATTATGCCTTATGGTGACTAAATAAATCGCTCAAACATTTTAATTGCTATTTGACACGAATACAATGTACATAGTAGCACATGGACTTTGTCGTGCGAAGGTGATTGATAATGTGGGCACGAGGTGCCATGCGTGTAAGATTCAGAATTGTGGCTTATGATTTGTGGTTACGAGATGCGGTGCCTCGGGGTAAAACTTATTGTAAATCATGCGTTGGGAACGATTTGATTACTTGAATTGTCATTTGTTTTCTTAATTGAGTTCATTAATATCTCATATGTGTTCTGATTACGTTGTTGTTTTATTACCCGTTTACTTCTTGTTGCCATTTATGTTTCTATAATTCCATTGTGGATTTTATATTAATAATCTTTCCGTTGTTAGCCTAGCATTTATGTTCTTTCCATTGCTAGCTTTATGTTAAAATCTTGCATAAGTTTGATGTCTAGTGAGTGTCTCGACTTACCTCGTCACTACTCCAAGAAGTTCAAAAAATGCTGTTGTGGGTCCTCGTTTGGAATCCTAATAAACTGCCCATTCACATGTAGTAACTAGATCATGCTCTGGTTTAGCTCAAAGAGCCAAGTGATTCTAGGCTTCACGATGCTAGAGGTGACATTAGCAATGTTGGGCATCGCCACCTCCTGAACAACCATATGGTGCTCCTCTGCCATGTTCATAGGTAGTTGAACAAGTGCCTGAATAATTTCTACGTCCCTTGCTTCCCTCAACCTCCTATGAAATATTCTCTCAGGTTCGGGGTCAAAGCCTTGAAGTCTATCCTGGCTTGTAACCCTTCACATTCAATCAAAGTTCCTGAGAGTAGAACAACCAATAAGAATCGTTAGACTTGACAAAATAAACAACTAAAGTAAAAACTAGAAAGTAGTCAATATTCAAGTACCCGACAACGACACCAAAACTTATTGCTCCAAACGCACACGCAAGTATACGTGGTCGTACAAGTAATAAAGTGATAAATCGAGTGTCGAACCCATAGAGACTTGTGTTAACTATCCACTAGTTTCACCAAGATTATTCAGCCGAGTCAATCAGAGTTAAAAAGTGTTATTATACTAAGCAATAATTCTAACAACTAATTTATCAAGCAGCAAAATAGTTGTTTTGTATTAAATAGAGAAACATATTCCAGAGTTGTGATCGATTCATCAATCCTATTGTGTTCTAATTAACTCTCCCTTTTATACAATTTACTCATGGTTGCTAATTAATCGAATAATTGCTCTTGTAACATTCTCCCGAATTACTACTCGCCTATTAAGAACGCATTAAGATAACAATATTTAATTAAGCATAGTGGCTAGGTATATTCCTATCCTATCTACAAATCAGCCTCCCACTTAGAGTTAAGATCATGTCGTCTTCAATTCTTCTTTAATCTAGACGTAGCTTTCCCAGGCATAGTATAGATAGTAAATAGAACCTAATTGTTGGCCAGACAATTAAGCAATTAATTACAGAATTGAAGAAATAATCATATATTAGCAATTTGTATTCAAGGTTAAGTTAACGTCAAACAACAATATTCATGTCTATATCACAACCCCGGAACTATGGGTTTTAGCCACTGATGATAATATCAAAACAAATTCACAAGTGTTGAATAATTGAGAATAATAAGAAAAGATGAAGAAAATTGGGATATCCTCGCTCCCGGATGTTCCTCGTGTGTATTCTTCCCTCAAAGCGGCGTCTCCCCTCTCAAAATAGGCTCAATCTTGCTTTTATACGAGTTGAGGGGGTCTTGGGCCGAAATAACCTTGTCTCGGGCGAACCATAAAAAGTTTCATGTCAGCAGCGCCTAGGGTAGCATGGGGCGTTAGCCCTGGCGCTGGAAATATGGAGGTTATATTTTGTGCGCCACAGGTAATGCCCCACGCTGCCTGTGGCGCCACTTTGTGACTTTTTCCATTTTCTTCCCCTATTCGCTTCAATTCGCGCACCTTCATCCCAAATTGCCTCCGGATGATTCCTACAAATAAAAATACTACAAATTTGCGCAAATCATTACATTACACATCTAAAATCTACGAGACATGAGTAAAATGCGAGGCGATATTCATATAAATATACATAATATAAGCTAAATATCAACACCCCACACTTAGACTCTTGCCCGTCCTCTAGCAGTGGTACTAGAAACTAGACCACAACAACGTACACATCTCAACTAGAGAGGAGAACTTTAATTTTTAATCATACACTCTACCCTTGACTATGATCGATACCGACAATTAAGCACGAACATACAAATTTCACATTCTTCCCGTTTTAAACATGCCCAAGTATAACCTATCCATAACCACCCTACCTCAAGAGCCGACTCATTACCAGTAAGCATTCTCAACTCGCTCACTCACCAATCAAGAGAAATTCACAACATCACCAATCCGTCATGAGATCATGTGCCCTCACCAACAAACACAAGAGTGAATATAGAAAAGTCCACACATTCAAGTATGACTTTGAACATAATTTAAGGACATCACACAATTTGAACAAAAATCGCTCACTCTCACAAAAAATTCATGTGCATCCCTTCGTCATACCATAAGCTTTCCCGTAGTGTACATCTCAACTAATCTAAGTCGGCTAAGTCTAGGATCAATTAGGACTTTATGGGTTGTAATGTAGGCTTAGGGAAGGATATGATACATTTAGGAATAGTGACTAGCCCTCCTAAGCACTTTAATACACTACACTCAAAAATCGAGCACATTTTCTTCTCAACCAATTCACTCGCCACGGCCATATACAACATAGCCCTTTTTTTCAATTAAGCATTTCTATATTCCCACTAGCACGAATTAGTAAGATTAGGAGATGTGTGTTTTTCTACATTATTTGAATTATTTTTTCCTTTTCTTAGAATTTTTGTTTCTCTCTTTTTTTCAACACACACTCCATACATTAAGGTTCATCAGCTAGAGAACTTTTTTCACAACTTGTGTGCATCTTAAGGGCCCTTCCATGGTTCCACTCAAAATTTACTTCCCAATCTCTCACCTTACTTCTTTTAGCGACTAAGTTCCTTCGAAGGTAAATTTTCAACAATCTCAAATTAAGAACAAAATAGGGATACGGCTTGTAATGTGGATACCAAGGGAAAGTTCTATAAGCTCAAAGGGCTAGCAACGGAAAAAAATTATTTTAAGTGACAAGCACGTCTATGATAAAGAAAGAAACGCCTGCGTCATCTCCTAAACTAGTATAACTTAATGATTTTGCTTTAATTAACACACGGGGTAAGTTATAGACTATACAGGATAGCACAGAATATTATAAATCCTCACACACACATTGCACATGACTCAATTAAAATGGTATTTTTCAACTCTCAAGTCAAGCAAGCACATATAGTTGAGAAATTTTAAGCGATATTGCACTAGGTGGCATACAAGTCAAACAACTGAGAAAAGGCGTCACAGAATAGGCTATTTATTTTACTCAGGCATCACAATTCAAATCAAATGTACGGGAAGATAGTGTGTATTCCATCGCCTAATGTGCCAACACCAAACATGTCAATAGGTACTTCAGAGCAACTCAGTTTTATTCCTATACTACTCCTAATAAATAAATACCCAGTTCCAGCTACGCCCTTGGAAAACAACCGGCACCCAAACAACTGAGAAAAGGCGTCACAGAATAGGCTATTTATTTTACTCAGGCATCACAATTCAAATCAAATGTACGGGAAGATAGTGTGCATTCCATCGCCTAATGTGCCAACACCAAACATGTCAATAGGTACTTCAGAGCAACTCAGTTTTCTTCCTATACTACTCCTAATAAATACATACCCAGTTCCAGCTACGCCCTTGGAAAACAACCGGCACCCAAAGAAAAACCAAGGGATACTACCTTTTTTTAAAGCCAATTATACTACTGGGCGGTCTGCCCAGTAGCTAATTTATTAATAATAAAAGAAAAAGAAAAAAAAGTCACAAAGGAAGAGTACAAGAAAGGGGGGCAAAAGCTACAGTAGTGATCTCCAAACACATACTGAGCTAGACCTTACCTTACAATTCCTATTGAGGCATGAACAACCTCATCTTTTAGCAAGCGTGTAAAAAATAAGAACTCGAAAGAAGTAAGTACTCTATGATTATCATAGAGTTTATAACACACTCTATGATGATATTACATATGATAATGCTTAGAAAATGATAAACTAAAATAAGGTAGAAATTGGATTCTTGCCCCTCATTCATGATACTTGTGAGTTCTTCAAATTGTAGCTCCTTCAAATCCTCTTCAACTATCTTCAATACATCTTCAAAATTCCTCATTTCTTCTTCGATGGATTGGACTTTGTGGATGTGGTCAGGGCTGCCCCTTTTCGCTTTGCATCTCTCATTGGGAGTATCCTAAGTGTTACTCCTTCATTCACTTTACCATCCCAACTATTCTCCCTTGTGTGTATCTTGTTCTTTTTTCCACTATACGTAGGAGATAAATCTCCACATCTAGCCGCCTCAGCTCGGCAGTAATCAAGTAAATCTTCTTCCTCGCCTTCTTCCCAAATTTCAACACGTAAGTTGTTCTCTAGTTGTTGAATAGCACATTTTTGTGCAACCATCTCTAATGGTTCATGGCACTTCACAACCATGGCATTAGGTTTTATTATGGAATCTTCCAATTGAGCATTTTTGTTCTTACCCGATTTTTTCTGCCCATTTTCAGCCATCTTTGAGGTCACCTAGAATTGAACATTATTGATGATTCAGTCTTCTGTACTATGGCTTAGTTGTTGTTGTCTAGTTGCATACTTCTTCTTATGCTGCTGTTTTGCACTGTCTGGAGTGCTATTTTTTCCACTAATTGACATCGCATCAGCATTCAAATGTTGCACATCCTTCCCATGTTCCATCATAGAATGATTTCAAAAACATCCGGTACTTTACTTCCCTGACCAGTTTTATCATCAACAGTTACGGTCTCAAGTCGAGCACGTATGAAATTTGTAATATTTTGATGCTTTTCAGCAACTGTACAACAGGTGTTTTCAGCTACTAATCTTGCGTCATCATCCAGCTGCTGCAAATCCTCTTCAGTAGCTAGCTTGGACTGTTGCTGCATTTTCCTCCTCCCTGTATTCGAACTCTTTTGAGCTTCATCGGCGCTGGTTTTACGCTCATGCGTCTTAGCTTCATTTATGGTCGTTGAGTTTATGAAAACTTCATCCATATCCACAAGTGCAGCGAACATATTTGGTCCAGTAGCAGCAGAAATTGCACTCATCTGCTACTTTTTACTCTTCAGTGTTGGCCTTGTTCCTTGTCTCCCATTAGATCTCACTACTTCTTTCAAATCATCCCCAAATGTGTTCTTTATATCTCCATCACCCTTAGTTAATTTTCCATAGTGTGCATGCTCAGCTACATTCGTGACAGTAGCTTGCAATGAAGGTGGTTGCACACCATCATCAATTGCCTTTCCCACTGTTGTTGCTATATCAATTGCCTTTCCCATTGCCTCGTAAATCATTGCCAAAGCTCTTGTAGCAGGGATATCAGCTGGAAGTTTATTTTTTACAACTACTGGAGCTACACCAGTTATGCTTGACAACACCTGCCCAGCCTTATCAAATTGTTGCCCTGGACTTGGCCCCTTAACAACCCCAGCTGGAACACGAAACAAAGCAGCTGCATATTTCAGTTCCTGCCCCTCCTTTTGAACATTAGTACCTTTCAGGTCTGTTTGTTTACCACTTGTAGCTGCTTGTTGCATTGTAATCTTCCTAATTGATGCAACTCGACCAAGCTCCTTACCATCCTGCACAACAACATTAGTAACCACTAGCACACTGTTAGTCACAGTATGAGCAGATGCACCCATAGCTAGAGTTCGATCAAATGTAAAATTCAAGGGAACAGTTGTTTCCAAATTTGACACTGTAGTAGCTGAGTGTTGCCTATGTTCTGAATGAAAAACTGGAACATGTAAACCCTTCTCAACAACAACATTGCTATGTAGCCTTGCTAGAACTGTATAAGAAGGGACATCAAAATGTGGCTTAGATTGATCCTTCACAGCAGGAATTGTAGCAATTTTAGGTTGCTCAAAAATATGACCAATATCTAAACCTGGAGCAGCAGTTGAAACAATATTAGAAGTTGTATCAACCACCATTTCCTGCAATTTTTGTCCTGCAGTTGCACCATATATCTGTCGTCTTTCATTGCTAATTTGTCGCAAATCCCCTTGAAACTTCTGCACAGCAACTTGATCCTCACATTCCTCAGCTGCCTCATTCAGTCCACTATCACAATTCCTTGTCAAAATTAAGCGACACATGCTTTCATCATGCCCTTGATGTTTGCAACATGTACAGTACAGAGGCATGTTATCATATACAATCTGTTGAACTGTTTCAACTATTTTTCCAGTGCAGTTATTCAAGAATTGCAATTTTATTTCCTTTGGATGTTTGGCTAGTAAATCTAGTATAACTCTTAGCCTAGTTGTACTTGCTTGTGTCTTTGCTTGTGTCGCCTTATCGATTGCAATTGGTTTTCCAGCAGTTGCTGCTATGGACATTAGAGCTCTTCTTGCGAAGAGATCTAGTGATAAATTGGGCAGCGAAATCCACACTGCAGCCATTGATGTCTCCTCTTTAGGATTGAAATAAAGTATCCGAGGAAATATTCTAAGTTTATGTTCTTCCCCATTGAATGGTAGATAATTTATTGATCTCGATAAAGCTATAACAAAATCATCATATTGATCAAAACAAACCAAAAGTTGTCGGCGAGCTAGTAAACCTATCAAACAGTTTCCCTTTACGCCAAAGTGTTTGGGCAGTAGATTTTTCCATATCTTCAAATCTGGTGCAGGTTGATTAACTTTGATGATAATGGCCTGGTGTAATCCTTCCATCCTTGCAAATTCTTCTCGTTCCTCCATAGAAAACTTTAGAGTTGGAGTTCCATGTATAAGCTTGATAGGATTTAGCTTCGTTGTTGTTGGATTTTGGACTGACCTGTTTGTCGTTAACCTTGCGGCATATGAAGCGATGGGATTTGGAGTAGAATTAGTATTTCTCACATCTAAAAGATTGGTAGTAAGTTGCTCATCCATGGCAGCCTTGAAATTGCTCAAATCGTCATTCTTAGAACTCATTATATCGGCAATGGAATCCCCCGATTTTTATAGGAGAGATAGCTCTTGATGTGGAAAACAAACCCCATGGCTTTAAATTTCAAAATCCAAACAAGAATCGTGCTGGAAAATTCCAGCAATTCCATTGCGATTTCGAGCTACAGTAATCGCGTCACCAAAAAAGAGATCTGAAGCATTTGGGTTCGAGTTTAATTGAGTGCCCAGTTGGGGTTTCTATTTTTGATTTTTCTTCCTTTTTATTCTAAAACTAGACTATGTATACTACGGGTTCCTAAAAGAAAAACTAATAAAATAAAATAAAAGAGATTTATACAATTTACATCACAAAAAGTACTTTCCCCACCCCACACTTAGCATATGCATAGTCCCCAATGCATGTAAGAATTTAAAGCTAAGTAAGGTGGAAAGAAGATCTCCCTGCTAGTCGGACCCGTGTGGGTCATACTCGGATCCCTCACCCTCAGACTGTCCCTCAGCCGCAGCTCCGGGCTCATCATCATCATCCTCTCCCAGGGGCACCAAATCCATTGGCACCGTGACGTCAGAATCAAGATCATCCTCAGTGTCGAAGCCTTTGTGGGTGTTCTTATCCTTTGACGGGTGAACAGGACTACCAGGTGCAATTCCCAACATCTCTTTGGAAGAACTGGATAGATCATTGCGTAGATACATACGCTCCTCGGCCGATATGACCAACCTACTCATGATCACATTTAGGGAGCTATAGAGATACCTGTTGAAGTTCTCATCCCTCTCATTCCATTCCGCCTGGCTTAGCTTAGACGTAGACTACAACAAGGATGTGATGTGCATCAACCCCTTAGGAGACTCCACAACCTTGTCATAATCGGGGTATTCAGGTACCTCTCGGGACAGCATGTAATGCGTTAGCAAGTTGCCAAAGAAGAATCTCTTGATTTTCCGCCCACATGGTGTGCAGGCCATCTCCCCTAACATGATCTCGCCCACATTGATGGGTCACCCATTCATCAAAAAAAATATCAAACACACTCGAGCTTGAGTGCATTCACTATTGTACTCAACTGGCATTAGTCTGGCATGCATAAAATTTTTCCATACCTTGGCAGTCTTGTTGAAGTCGAAGCGGATCATATCAAGATGGGCATCACCCTTAGTTCTTGTCCACTTTTCATTCGAATCAACGCCACATAGAGTGTGACATATAGCCTGGTAGCTTGGTCATTTGACAAACTTTTGCAGCCTTTGTGTGTTAGGACTATCAACTCCTAAAATTTTGCATAAGGAACGCCTATCCATTGGTACCTCCTTTCTGCGGACCCATGACTTGAACAAGTCCCCATTCAAATTTGCATAAAGTTCTCGCACCATGTTCAAATTTGCATGGCCCGGGCACTCTAGGAACTTATCCATCTTCATTTCTCTCAATCGGGCAAGCACATACGGGATGTACAGCCCATATGGCACAAAGTTATTATGCCATTGGATGGCATCCTCACGAACTAGATCCAAATGAGGCCTTGGTCCCGATGGTGCCCTTTTCAATCTGTCGGCAACCTCTTTCCCTTTAGCTTGCCGAGATGACCCTTCCCCTTGCTTGCGCTTTCTAGGAGCGGGAGTAGTGGTTGAGGACTTCCCCACTCCTTTGCCCTTGTTCACACTATCACGATTTTTGACGGCCAATTTTGACCCTCCCTTTTAAAATTAATTTACTTATACTTAATAATTTACAATAAATATTTTGAAAGTATTTTCTAGTAATAAATACCTATTTCTACAAATTAATTAATTATTAATTTTAAAATTAATCACCTAGCATTAGTATTATGTAATTACAAATATACTTACTATGTTAAGATTATCAAAATAACTTTTATATACATACATCACATAGGCTTTATAATTAATTTGACAAATTACTCCTTAATTAGACTATTGTGTTAATAGTTTGTAATTAATGTTATAACTAAAAATGAAGTATTTATAAATAATTAATTACAATAGTTAGTAATGTATATAATAATTATAATTTTACCACATTTTATTGAAAATTATTAAGCTTATTTCATTTAATTATAAAAGGGATCAAAAGAGGCTAAAGGATATAATTGTAATTCTTTATTAAACACAAATTGGCCATTCTTTAAATGAAAATCAGCCCAATACCCAAGCCCAAGCGATCCTTTCCATGATATTTGAACCAATCACAGCATTCCACATCATCACTCTCAATCACTCACATAACAAACATAATTGATCCAAGTCGTCCATCGCACAATTCAACGGCTCTGAATTTGTCTCTGTTTTCCTTTAATTTTAATAGCCCCAACTAGCTTAATCTTAGCAGTTGAAACCAAGGGATCTGACGGCTCTAAAAATTCATCCATAAAAATGCTTAAATCCTAAATTATCAGGACCGTTGATCCAAAATATTAACTGTCCAGATCCCTTCCCCTAAGTTTAACCTAAGAGACAACCCCAACTATTCTCCTAACCCTAATCATTTCCACTTTGAACGGCCGCCTCTCTTTCCGCTTTCGTTCACTTTTCTCTCAACCTCCCATGAACATCAATCAACAGACCTTGCACAAATTCGTGCAAGGTCATCATATTTCTCAGCAAATCATCTCTCCTGCCTCCATATCCGTGAATCTCGCTGTATTTCCTTCTTCATTGATTAAATCTGAAACACCAAACATGGCCAATAAAATTAAAGCACACATCTCATCTTCGTTCTTTCAAATCCAAACTTGGAGAATCATCCGCTTTGTCCCTAAGATGTGAGACCAGTGATTCCCTTTCCGTTTTCACTAATTAAATTCAAAACCCTTCAAATCTAAAAAACCTAGCTTGAAGATGTAATTTCAAATCGCCTAAATCCTCTCTCGCTCCGTCAAATCGGAGCGTGCATGAGGGGTTTTCAGAGGATTCATTATGAGGATTCTTTACCCAGAGGTTAAACGCAGTGACCTCTGGGTTTTATGTCTTGACCGATGGTCATCTGCCTTCAACAATCAATCTCCCTTCTCAGGTAAAAATCTTCGTTGATTTCCCCTCTACTCTTCTCTAATTTCACTTAGTTGCTCACATCATCAGCTCATCGTCATCTTCCACTATCTAATTTGAATTTTGTTGAACCCTAGAGGCATTGAATGCATCTATAAAAGGAGCTTTCAATGCTCTAACCTACCAGACCTAACACAAACACAAAAAACAACATTAAGATTTCATAAAAATTTAGGTTCCCTTACTGATTACTTGTTTTTCTCTCTTCGTTTCTGAGTGCTTTCACTGCTCAAGCTTGAAGCTTTGGGTCCTAAGATATTAGAAAGAAATCTATGTTTGGTCTGCTGCCCTAGAGAAGGTCCGTACACCTCCAACCTTTCCCTTTTTATTATTTTATTCAAGTATCACAACTATGTTGTTATCCTTTTATTGATTGTGTTCGTTTATGATGTTTGTCATTAGTGTGCAAATGTTATTTCAAATTCATGATAGCGTGTCGTTACTTTGTGATCATTTGCCCTACATCTGAATATCTTTAATTGGTATTGATCGAGTTGTTGTGTGATCTTAATAACTTTCATTCTGATTTAAAATATTCTACATGATTAAGTTTCCTTAATGTGCCTTAATGACTTCTCATGTTTCCTTAGACTTCATATTTTCTTTCAATGATTGTGTACTGATCTCTATCTCTACCACATTGTTTTCTGCATTCTTTTATTTTGTAGTCGAGATTATTGTTTGACAATTCTAACTAGATAAGACCTGAAAGATCATAGTTTAATCCTTCACCATTTAGCTTAAGCGTGTGAAGTTTAAATGTTTAAATAATTTCCTTCTTTATGTAAGTGTTTGTCAACTCTAAAAGTAGTTTGTGAGTCATTGATATGAGAGTTTATGTTTGTACCTAACTGTTAGTTGCATCTCTAGGTTTCTCTATATGAAGCAGTCTCATTAAGGTGAACCTTTATGAATATCAGTAACCCTTCTGCATGTACATCCTGTTATGATCAAGTTACCTTTTCATAAAAATAGGTTATAGCTATGTTTATCATAGTTGAATGACAATTGTTTTCAAGCTGAGCATAACTGCCTCATGTTTAGATGTAAATCTCAGTCTGTATAGCTAAGTTAAACCTATTTGGCGTAATACGTTTCTTGTCTTTAATTCCCTTTATGACATTTCTGACTTGGTCTCATAATAGGTGAAACTTACCCTGTCTGTGTAAGATCTAACCTCATTTGAAGTATCTATGTGTAGTGGATTAAAAATATTGCATGTACCCCTCTTTGTCTTCATGATCTCATTATTTTGAAATTGCACTCAGTCCTCTCTTTCCCTGCTAATCTGAACTAAATCTTATCTATAAATCCTAAGAGAACTTCTTATTGCTACTGCTTGGACATAATAGTTTACCTATTTCAATATAAGATTTGTGTTCTTATGAAGATGTGGTTCTGCCAATCAATTACAAATGAAGTATGGTTGACAACCTGTGATCCTATTAAGTATTTTTAGGTACTCCATATTTGAATCTGTAAACCTGTAGTCATATTAAGAGTCATGATCAGGTTCTGGCATCTTTAATAACACCAATAAAAGCTGATGATTATGAGTGTTTGTCTGAATCCTTGTTGATGCTTTTAAAAGTTCCAAGTAGTGTTGTTAGTCTATACATGTGCTAGTGGCAAGACCTGAGCTAACTAATCTGTGGTTAGTCTACTAAGACAGAGGTATCTGTATTTCTGGGTTACTGCATATCTGAACTATGTGCTCTTTATCTATCCTTAAAATATGATCTCAAGTATTTGGGCTCTTTAACAGTAACATTATAGTGTTCCTACCTCTATGTGTGTTTGGAATCTGACCTTCAAACTTGTTTAGCATATGTTTTATTCGTTTAGTGTTGGAAATATAGCCATAAAATGAAACTGTCTTTGTGTCCTTACTTTATTCTATCAAAAGGGAAGTATACTTCTATGGTGGGGAGTATTATGGTAGTTGGTTTACATTGAAGGAGCCTCATTGGCACTTAAACACGTGGAGAAAAATGAGTCATTAGTGGTTAGGGGTATTTGGGCCTTGAGACCCTTGGGAACTTTGAAGTGTCGTGGGATTCAAAGGGGGCATCGACCTTGAGTGGGACTCCATCCTTAGCCCTTAACCCATTGACACTTGTTATTCTCTTTGGGTTTAGTGTTTAATGACAACGAAAGGTTTTCAATGTAAATTATTTACCATGTATAACCACCACATTAGTATAAGTTCTCATGGTATTTAAGTATTGATAATTTTGTTATATTTTGCTCCAATCATTTGCTTATATGTTTCATGCATGGTTGAATATACAAAATATGCATCTAATGACCTTCTCTTTCTTTTTTCGAACATGTACATTTGTTTGGGCCTGCTGAGTTCTTGAAAAATGCAGGCCCAAGTCCAGCATTGTTGTGGTTCTGTGAATTCGAAGTCAGCTACCGCCGTCCCTATCACTACTGGGCCTGCCTCTTTGAGGCCAAAATACGAGAGTCCAATCCTCTCCCTTTTAAACTTTATTATTTGCTACTTTGTTACCTTAGTTTTACTGCCTTGACGCACATTGTTGCATCCTTGTTGTTATCTTATCTCACATGAATACAATAATTATATATTGGATTGAGTGCTTTATTTTATATCTTAAGTCATATAAAACTTAGACAAGCCTTAAAAGAACATAGGACTAAAAGAAGTACTAGTTAGTAACCAACCCCACATTCAATAATTATAAGATATTCTGCTATATTTTCGCTAACTTGTCTTAAAGATTTTGAAGCCCAAAGCTTATGCAAACGACGACAGCTCCTCTTTCAAAAAGAAAAACATAAACTGAATCGCAAGTCTAATCTTCAAAAAGGGAAATCAAATCATTTCAAAAAATAAAGTGTTGTCGCCCAAAAGATTTTCAAATGGTTTTCCTCCAAGTCTAAAAATCAAGGTATATCTTAGGCTTACTCTCATAGCACTTTCATCCTATTAGAACAATATGCACCTCCATGCTTTAGGAACAAGTGTTTAAATATAGTTCTCCTTTTTACATATGTTTCCTAAATACAAACATCATATATACTTTTAAGATGTTTAAACACATGCACTGACATCATTTTTCTAAAACCCTTCTTTAAATCTATCCTTTTTGAAACTACACTCTTCCCATATAGGAATTATGCCCTAATGTATGGTAAGCTTTAGAACACTAGTTAAGGCATAGTATAAATAATTATAAATTTAGTCTAAATCCTATGGAGCTACCTTAGGTAGATTTTAAGGGGTGCCTAACACCTTCTCCTTAGAAGAACAAGAACCCTTACCTATAATCTCACCGGTTAGCAGACTAATAAAGAACATGACCTTACTAATTAAATAGGTACCCTAGTATACCTTCAAATATTAGGTGGAAACTCTTTTTCATCAACAATAGAGAAACCACAAGTTGAATCTTGTTTTGACTAATGCAAAATAGTGTGCAACAACGAGCCATATCAACCTATAACACAAATAATCATGAATGTGAGAATGAATCAATAAATCCACCTAAGGTTATCATGAGAGTCAAAGATGACCCCACACTTAAAACCGAAGGCTCTATGTAATACACTCACAATATTGGTTTAAAGCGCACATGTGTTGTACCACAAGGCAATGGGTACTAACGACTTCCCCATGCCACACAATTATAATTCACTAACTATGCCACACAAATCAAATAGTCGAACATGACGAAGTGACTTAGCCTTAGTGCAAGCAAGTAACACATGGTCCTCAATCTCTACCACTAATACACTACACTAGCTAATTCAAACAAAGTGCTACAATATACATAATACAAGATACATGGTGTGGGTGGCATGATTATATCATGTGAACATTAAAGACAAGATTTGGGTTAGGTAAACCCACCCCCAATACCCCACACTTAGCCCGATATCCCATACAACTACACTCGGCTACTCAGACTTCACCGGTGCACAATTTACTCTTTTAAACATTTTATCAAACACATGATGGGCATTAAGTGTGCGCAACTTAATTCAACAATGGTGGAACATGGTGGTCCGCCCAAATTTTAACGAAGAAGAGGGAATATTTGTTTGCTACTCCATAGACAATGCAAAAACCAATATTTGACACCCTATTTCATGCACATTAGGGCCACTCACCATAGAAAAGAGTTCTAAGAAATAACTTATGGGGGAATTTGGGTTGAGGGATGAGATTATAACCAACAAAATAAAAATTAATGGAGAAAAGGGAACATACCTGGGGATTGAAGATGAAATCAAGAAAAAATTTGAAACTTGAGAGAGGGAGGGAGAGAGTAGCGGGCAGAGAGAGATATTGAGAGGGAGAGATACGGAGAGAGAGAGAGAGGTTTAGAGGCATTAGAGTTATTTTAATTAGGAGGAAAATGGGTATGGGCATGGGAGATGAGTTATAATGTGAGGGTAGATGGGTGTGTGGGTCGGGTTTTAGGTTTAGTTAGTTTAAATAAAAACCAAAAAAAAAGGAAAAAGAAAAGAGAAAAAAAATTTACTTGGCCCCCCAGCCCAGTGCGTCGCGCTAGGCCTGGCACTGGGGGAGACTTGTTTCTGTTTTATGCGCCCCATGTAGCGTTGGGCGCTGGTTTTGCCAACATTTGATTTTTCTTTTTTGTAATGACATCCCAGATCCCCTCGAGCACTTAATATATCCATTTTACATAAACCGAACTATTCTACCTATGATTTCTATGTCTACAAAGAAAATAAAAACTCTAGTCTACTCTAACTATAAAAAAAATTGAAAAGCTAAGCTATGAAAGCAATAAAAATTGGGTTGTCTCCCAACAATTGCCTAATTTAATGTTGCGACACGACGCAGGGCCTCGCTTACTCATTAGCGAGTATTACTTTAGACTTCTCACGATTAATGACACCTCCCCAGTAGTGCTTGACTCTTTGCCCATTCACTAAAAATAGTCTTTCACCACTTAAAGTGCGCAACGTGATTGCACCATAAGGCATGACTCTTACCACCTCAAAGGGACCTGACCACCTCGATTTTAACTTTCCAGGAAACAGCTTAAGCCTAGAATTGAACAATAGTACCTTTTGGCAAGGTTCAAAGTGACGTGGCTTGATACGTTTGTCATGCCATACTTTTGGTTTCTCCTTGTAAAGCTTAGCATTTTCATAAGAGTGCAGCCTGAACTTATCTAACTCATTCAACTGCAAGAGCCTCTTCTCACCCGCGGATTCAAAGTCCATGTTCAACTTTTTAATTTCCCAGTACGCCTTGAGTTCAAGTTCAACCGGCAAGTGACATGCCTTCCCATATACAAGCTTATACGGGGATACCCAATTGGTGATTTATATGCAGTTCTATATGCCCACAAGGCATCATCTAACTGTCTTCTCTAATGTTTGCTTTATTTCTCTACTGGACACCTCAGCGTGTCCACTTATTTGCGGGTGATATGTCGTGGCAACCAGTGGCGGACCCCTTATTTGGCTAGAAGGTTATTCAACAACCGATTGCAAAAATGTGTCCCTTTAGCACTAATCAAGGCACGTGGAGTTCCAAACCTCGAGAATATATTTTTCTTCACAAAATCAGCTACCACCTTGGCATCATTGGTTGGCAATGTGATAGCCTCTACCCATTTTGACACGTATTCAACTGCTAGCAAGATATATTTATTTCCTCTAGACAATGGAAATGGTCCTATGAAGTCTATCCCCCACACATCAAAAATCTCTACCTCCAGGATGTTATTCAAAGGCATTTAATGCCTCTTTGTAATTGTTCCTGTTCTCTGACATTGGTCATACTTCTTAACAAAATCATGGGCATCCTTGAACAATGTTGGCCAAAAGAACCCAGACTGCAAAATTTTTGCAGTTGTCCTATCGCCTCCATGATGGCCTCCATACGGCGAGGCATGACAATCATACAACAATAATTCCACCTCCTTTTCAGGAATGCATATCCTCATCAACTGATCATCACACTTTTTGTACAAGAATGGCTCATCCTAGTAGTAGAAGTTCACATCATGTAGAAACCTCTTTCTTGCTCAGATTCAATTTCAGAAGAAAATACCCCACTCACAATATAATTCACATAATCCGCATACAATGGGGGAGGGTGTTGGGTGATAGCAAGAAGTTGCTCATTAGTAAATGCCTCCTTAATTTGTCCACCTTCCTCCACGTGCTCATGATTTTCCAACCTTGATAGATGGTCGGCTACTTGGTTTTCTGTGCCCTTCCAATCTCGTATTTATATATCAAATTCCTGCAATAACAAAACTCAGCGCATCAATCTATCCTTGGATTTTTTTTTTGTAAATAGATATCTGATTGTTGCATGATCGGTATGGACTATAACTTTTATTCCCACCAAGTATGCCCGAAATTTCTCAAAGACCCACACAACGGCCAACAACTCCTTTTTAGTGGTGGTGTAATCCAGTTGTGCATCATCAAAAGTCTTATTCGCATAGTATATGGAGTAAAACATCTTGTTCTTCCTCTGGTCTAGCACTGCCCCAATAGCATGGTCACTTGCATTGTACATAAGTTCAAATGGTAAGGACTAATTCGGTGCCACTATAATGGAGGCAGCCACCAACTTCTTTTTGAGCTCCTCGAATGCCTTCAGGAAGGCTTCATCATAATTGAAGGTTACATCCTTTTCAAGAAACATGCACAAAGGAGTAGCAATTTTTGAAAAATCTTTAATAAAGCGTCTATAGAACCCCGCCTGTCCCAAGAAACGCCGGACACCCTTCACATAAATGGGTGGAGGTAATTTTTCAACCGTATCCACCTTCGCCTTATCAACTTCAATGCCACTCCTTGACACTTTATGGCCCAACACGATGCCTTCTTGTATCATAAAATGACACTTTTCCTAATTCAACACTAAATTTGTTTCTTCACAGCGGGCCAACACCTTGCCCAAATTCTTCAAACAATCATCATAAGAAGACCCAACTACTGAAAAATTATCCATGAAGACTTCTACGAATTGCTCCACCATATCAATGAAAATGGCCATCATACACCTCTAGAAAGTGGTCGGTGCATTACAAACACCAAATGGCATTCTCTTGAAAGTAAAAGTACCATAAGGACATGTAAAAGTGGTCTTATCCTGATCCTCTCGGCATATGACAATCTAGTTGTACCCAGAATAACCATCAAGGAAGCAATAATATTCATGCCCCGGCAATCTGTCCAACATCTGGTCAATAAATAGAAGTAGGAAGTGGTCCTTGCGGGTTGCTTTGTTGAGCCTTCTGTAGTCAATGCAAACTCTCCACCCCGTCACAGTGTGAGTAGGAATTAACTCATTTTTCTCATTCTTTACAACAGTCATCCCCCCTTTTTAGGCATACATTGCACTTGGCTCACCCAATTGCTGTCAAAAATAGGGAAGATGATACCTGCATCAAGCCACTTAATTACTACCTTCTTCTCGACCTCTTTCATAATTGGATTTAATCTCCTTTGTTTCTCAACACAGGGGCGATGTCCATCTTCCAAAAAGATTTTATGCATGAAAAATGATGGACTGATTCCTTTGACATCAGCAATTGTCCACCCAATAGCTTTTTTATGCTCATGAAGCACTCTGAGCACCTTTTCTTCTTGCACATCGATCAAGCTGGATGAGATAATCACTGGCAATGTTTCATAATTTCCCAAGTAAGCATAGCGCAGGTGCGCTGGAAGAGGTTTGAACTCTAGCTTTGGAGCTTCTTCAATAGATTGTTTAGGAGGGGTTAGAGTAAAATGTCTGTCCAACTCCTCAAATCTCCCAAGCCCATGGACATACTTGCAAGACATGTTAAGAACTTGCTCCATTTCTTCCATCATCTCATCTTCACAGTCTTCTTCATCCCCCATCAAGGATCATTCAAGAGGATCTACGGGGCTCATATAAGGCACCAATGAAGTCACATCACTTTCCACCACATAAATCATGGATAGCTCTTCATAGTATGCTGGTAATCTGAGTGCTTTATACACATTGAATACCTCTACCCGATCGCCCAATCTCATTATCATCTTTACTTCACATGCATCGATAATAGCTCGGCCCGTGGCTAAGAATGGATGCCCCAAAATAAATGGTACTTCCTGATCAAGCTCATAGTCCAAGATAATGAAATCATCATGGAATATGAAAGAACCCACTTGAACTAACACATCTTCAATCACTCCTTTAGGATGAGCAATGGAGCGATCAGCCAACTGTAAAATCACTGTGGTTGGGCGCGGATCACCCAACCCTAACTATCTGAACATAGATAGCGACATCAAATTGATGCTCGCCCCAAGATCACACAAAGCACGCCCAACTGCGTGCTTACCAATCGAGATTTGGATAGTGAAACTACCTGGATCCTTCAATTTCTGAGGTAGCTCGCTTTGAATTCTTGAGGTACATTCTTCAGTGAGTACCACAGTCTCAAACTCTGCCAACCTCCTCTTATTTGCCACTATATCCTTGATGTATTTGGTATATTTGGGAACTTCTTGCAAGATGTATACTAGTGGAATATTGATTTGCACCTGCTTCAAAATATCAAGAAACCTTATAAGCCTAGAATTGACAGTTAAGATTTAACATATTATATTTCTCATATTTGTAACATTTTTTGTGAACTATTTGAGCCATGTTTGAGACTACATAGAGGTTTAATCCCTTAATGAACTTGATAAATGCTTTTCAGTGATGAAATTGCTTATTTGAGCTATGATAGCACACTTTGCACATGCCTACACTTTAGCATGTCATTTATATCAGTCCAGGAGCATGAGAATTATTATTCATTCATCACATACATGTATACTTGTTTAATTACTCTTGTATGGTATGTTTGGTTTGGAGGCTTGTGACCATATCAGGCGGATTATGTTATTGGAACCTAAGTTGTCCGTGTAGCACGTGAGTTGTCCGTGCGGATACATGTATTGATGTTATTGGCACGTGAATTGTCCGTGTATCATGTGAGTTATCCGTGAAGCGTGTGGATACGGATCCATCCCCTAGGGTTATCCTCTCATGTTTCTCTCTTGATAGTGTACACGCGGATAGGGAATTTGGCCAGTGTGTTGTTGGATTTTATTTCATCCTTACTTCCAAATCTTCCTTGATTATTTATCTGATTTAGTTGCATATCGCCTCTTTATGCCAAGATATCGTCTGAGCAGAGTATTTTGAGAAATTGTACACATACACACACGGATGTCTCTTACTAAACTTGAGGATTTGATTTGAATATTGTTCTGTAACGGTTTAAAAGATGAAACTACGCACGCGATAGCTAGTATCATTAATAATTTGTGCTTCTTTTACCTTGCTATTTTTATTTATGATACTTATTGAGTACATTGGGTCGGTTGTACTCATACTAACTTTGCACTTCGTGTGTAGATCCGGGTACTTCTGGGCACGGCGGTTGCTAGTGTTGGAGCTTTATTTATTCGAAGACTATTGAGGTAGTTGCCTTGGCGTCCGCAGACCTTGATTCTCCATCATTTAAGTCTATTAGTATTGTCCTATCTTTCTAGATAATGTTTTAGCAGTCAGACTATGGTATCATTTAGATGCTTATGTACTCAGTGACACCTGGATTTTGGGGGATTTTGTATTGAGTTGCGGTATTTTCTTATCAGTTATTATGAGATTTTCACTATTAAGCTTATTTATTCTGTTTTTTAACTTAAAGATGAGTGGTATTTGTGAATGTCAGCTTGCCTAGTATTTCGATAGGAGCCATCACGACATGTGAGATTTTGGGTTGTGACAAGTTGGTAATAGAGCCTAGGATACATAGGTCCCACGAGGTTTAGTAGAGTCTTGTGGATCGGTACGGAGATATCTATACTTATCTTTAAGAGACTGTCGACCCCTTAGGAATAACTTCACTTTCTTCTGTTCTTGTCATGTAGATTTGTTGATTACGGGAACTAAACTTATGTTATTCTATTCTCCCACAGATGGTGAGTACACGTTCTACCGGACCAGGCGGATGGCCACCAGTACCACCATCTAGGGCCATGAGAGGTTGGGGTCGCAGTAAAGACTGAGGTGCACCTCGTACATCAGCTAGGACAACACTTGTAGACTCACTAGTGGCTCCAGCTCAAGAGCAGATCCCAGATGTGGTTGAGCCGGTAGGACCAGCTCAGGCACCAGCTGTGCCCATTGTGATTCCAGGCCTTCATGAGTCTCTAGCCCAGATATTGACTAACTGCACTAGCCTTGCTGAGGCAGTTTCAGTTCAGGCCGTACCAGCCACTTCTCAGGCAGAGGGAGGTGCTCAAACTCCCGCCGCCAGTACTCCAGAGCAGGTGGTGCAGGAACTTCAGACACTGGGGGAACTACCAGCCCAATTTGTTGCAGTTGCTCAGGCCCAGGTGGGTCCCCCTATGAGTGAAGAGGAGCAGAAAAGACTAGAGAGGTTTGGGAGGCTCAAGCTTCTATTATTCAGTGGGGCTGAGTCAGAGGATGCTCAGGACTTCTTAGATAGGTGCCAGCAGATTCTTCGTAAGGCGGGTATTCGAGACTAGTGGGGTCTCATTTACTACTTTTAACTGTCGAGGGAAGCCTTCAGATGGTAGGAGGCCTATGAGCGGAGAAAGCCAGTCGGCGTTGCACCACTTACATGGCACGATTTCTCCATTCTCTTCTTGGAGAAGTTTGTGCCACCGACCTGCGAGGAGGAGCTGCATAAGCAGTTTGAGCAACTACGCTAGGAGGGTATGTTTGTGACCCAGTATGATATGAGATTTTCAGAGTTGGCTCGTCATGTGATCTGGTTGGTTCCCCAATAGAGGGAGAGGATTAGGAGGTTCATTGATGGCCTCAACTATGGACTGCGCTTTGTTATGACTCGAGAGAATGCATCATGTGCAAGGTTCGACGAGGTGGTTGATATTGATCGTGGCTAGAGTTCGTCCATAGTCAGAAGCACGAGGAGAGGGAGGCTAAGAGGCCTCGTGGTTCGGGTGGTTTTAGCGGTGTATCTTTTGGAGGGCAGTCCCACCACAGTAGCAGTCATCTTTATAGGCCTACTCAGTTGGCTCGTCCGGTTAATCGTGGTGCATTAGTTAGACATGGTTCTTACAATGCTCATTCGGGTCAGTCATCATTCAGTGTGTTACCAGTGCAGAGTTCTTACCATGCTTCATCTTTCCACATTTCTACAGGCAGTTCCCCGAGTTATCAGGAGTAGTAACTCCATCAGAGGAGAGGTTGTTTCGAGTGTGAGGACTTGAGTCATATCCAGAGGGATTGCCCTAGACTATTGAGTAGGGTTCCACGGCTGAGTTCTCGGCCGATGATTCCAGTACCAGCAGCTACACCACCCGCCCAGCCAGCTCAGGGTATGGCCCAGGTAGTTAGAGGTCTCCCTAGAGAGGGAGGCCGATCAGGTAGGGGTCAGGCCAGGCCAGAGGTCGTTGCTTCAGACGCAGTGATCACAGGTAATGTCTCAGTATGCCACAAGGATTCTTCTATGTTATTTGACCCTGGTTCTACTTATTCGTATGTATCATCATATTTTGCTTGCCATTTGGATATGCCCCATGAGTCCTTAGTTTCACCTGTTCATGTATCTACGCTGGTGGGCAATTCTATTGTTATGGACCATGTGTATCGGTTATGTGTGGTGACTATTAGAGAATTGTAGACTAAAGTTGATCTCTCAATTCTTAGTATGGTTGATTTCAACGTGATTCTGGGTATGGATTGGTTGTCTCCATGTCATGCTATTCTGGATTGTCATGCTAAGAACGTGACATTAGCGATACCAGGGTTAACTAGGATCGAATGGAGAGGTTCTCTAGACTATGTTCCCAGTAGGGTGATTTCATATCTGAAGGCCCAACGGATGGTTGGGAAGCGGTGTTTGTCATATTTGGATTTTGTAGGAGATATTGGTGCTAATACTCCTATTGATTCTGTTCCGGTAGTGCGAGACTTTCCGGATGTGTTTCCTGCAGAACTTCCAGGCATGCCACTCGACAGGGATATTGATATTGGTATTGACTTGGTACTGGTCAATCAGCCCATTTCTATTCCTCTCTATCATATGGCACCAGCGGAGTTGAAGGAATTAAAGGAGCAGCTTCAGAAGCTTCTTGATAAGGGGTTCATTAGGCCTAGTGTGTCTCCTTGGGGTGAATCGGTTCTTTTTGTGAAGAAGAACTATGGTACTATGCGGATGTGCATCGACAATAGGCAGTTGAACAAAGTTACAATTAAGAGCAACTATCCTTTACCGCGCATTGATGACTTATTTGACCAGCTTCTAGGAGCTAGAGTATTCTCAAAGATTGATTTGAGGTCTGGGTATCACCAGTTGAAGATTTGGGACTTAGATATTCTGAAGATGGCATTCAGGACCCGTTATGGTCACTATGAGTTCCTTGTGATGTCTTTTGGGCTGACTAATGCCCCAACAGCATTCATACATCTGATGAACAATGTATTCTAGCCATATCTCGATTCATTTGTCATAGTATTTATTGATGATATCATGGTGTACTCACATATCTAGGAGGATCATGCACGACATCTGAGGATTGTACTACAGAGGTTGAGGGAGGAGAAGCTTTATACCAAATTTTCTCCAAGTGTGAGTTTTGGCTCAGTTCGATTGTGTTCTTGGGGCATGTGGTGTCTAGTGAAGGGATTAAGGTGGATCCAAAGAGGATAGAGGCGGTTCAGAGTTGGCCCAGACCGTCTTCAGCTACTGAGATTCGGAGTTTTCTTGGCTTGGCCGGATATTATCATCGCTTCATGGAGGGTTTATCATCCATTACAGCGCCCTTGACCAGGTTGACCCAAAAGGGTGCTCCATTCAGGTGGTCGGATGAGTGTGAGGAGAGCTTTCAGAAGCTCAAGACTGCCTTGACCACAACTCCAGTTCTAGTTTTGCCTTTAGCATCGGGTTCTTATACAGTATATTGTGATGCTTCTCGGATTGGTATTGGATATGTCTTGATGCAGGAGGGTAGAGTGATTGCTTATGCTTCACGCCAGTTGAAGCCTTATGAGAAGAACTACCCTGTGCACAATTTGGAGTTAGTAGCCATCGTTCATGCATTGGAGATTTAGAGGCATTATCTCTACGGTGTGTGTTGTAAGGTATTTAGGGATCATCGGAGTCTCCAACACCTTTTCAAACAAAAGGATCTAAATTTGAGGCAGCGGAGATGGTTGGAGATGCTAAAGGACTATGATATTACCATTTTGTTCCATCCTAAAAAGGCCAATGTAGTAGCCGATGCCTTCAGTAGAAAGGCGGTGAGTATGGGTAGCCTTGCATTTATTCATGTTGGTGAGAGACCGCTAGCGTCAGATGTTCAGGATTTGGCTAATCAATTCATGAGGTTAGATGTTTTGGAGCCTAGTTGGGTTCTAGCTTGTGTGGTTTCTCGGTTTTCCATATATGATCACATCAGAGAGCGTCAGTATGATGAACCCCATTTGCTTGTCCTAAAGGACACGGTTCAGCACGGTGATACCAAGGAGATTTCTATTGGGGATGATGGGTGTTGCGGATGCAGGGTCAAATTTATGCGCCCAATGTAGATGGGTTACGTGATTTAATTCTTGAGGAGGCCCACAGTTTGTGGTATTCCATTCATCCGGGTGCCGCAGAGATGTATCAGGACTTGAGGCAGCACTATTGGTAGAGGAGGATGAAGAAGGATATAGTGGGATTTATAACTCGGTTCTTGAATTGTCAGCATGTGAAGTACGAGCATTAGAGGTTGGGTGGTTTGCTTCATAGGCTTGAGATTCCGGAGTGAAAATAAGAGCGTATCACCATGGACTTGTAGTTGGGTAATCACGGACCTCGAGGAAGTTTGATGTTATTTGGGTGATTATGGATCGGTTGACCAGTTAGGACTACTTATTCTTCGGAGCGGTTGGCTGAGATCTATATCCACGAGATTGTTCGCATTCACGGTGTGCTGGTATCCATCATTTCAGTTCGGGGCACGCAGTTCACATCGCAATTTTTAGAGAGCAGTGCAGCGAGAGTTAGGCACACGGGTTGAGTTAAGTACATCATCCCACCCTCAAACGGACGTACAGTCTGAGCGCACTATTCATATATTGGAGGATATGCTACGCGCATGTGTCATGGATTTTGGGGGTTCTTGGGATCAGTTTTTGCCGCTTGCATAGTTTGCCTACAACAATAGCTACAAGGCGAGCATTCAGATGGCTTCGTATGAGGCTTTCTATTGGGTACTGACTTGGTTCACGATGCTTTGGACAAGGTCAAGTTGATTTAGGATCATCTTCGCACGGCACAGTCTAGACATAAGATTTATACCGATCGGAAGGTTCGTGATATTGCTTACATGATGAGAGAGAAGGTATTACTTAGAGTTTCACCCATGAAGGGTGTTATGAGGTTGGAGAAGAAGGTCAAGTTGAGCCCTCAGTATATTGGGCCTTTTAAGATGCTTGAGAGGATTGGGGAGGTGGCTTATAAGCTCGCATTGCCACCTAGGCTATCTAGTGTTCATCTAGTGTTTTATATTTTCATGCTCCAAAAGTATTTCGGTGATCCGTCTCATGTTTTGGAATTCAACACGAATCAGTTAGATGGTGATTTGACTTATGATGTGGAGCCGGTAGCCATTTTGGATTGGTAGGTTCAAAAGTTGAGGTCAAAGAATATAACTTCAGTGAAGGTGCAGTGGAAAGGGAATTCAGTCGAGGAGGCTACTTAGGAGATGTAGGGGGAGATGCGGAGCAGTTATCCACACCTATTTGAGACTCCAGGTATGATTCTAGACCCGTTCGAGGACGAATGTTTGTTTAAGAGGGGGAGAATGTAATAACTCGGCCGGTCGTTTTGAGTATTTTGCCCCATTCCCCCATTTATTTCTTCTTCTATGCTCATTTTTTGTTATATGACTTTCCGGGGTGGTTGATTGGGTTACGGGGATGTTTCGGAATGAATTGGGACACTTAGTCCCAAGGTAGGAAGCCTATGTTGAAAGAATTGACCGGATGCTGACTTATGTGCAAATGGCTCCGGAATGGAGTTTTGATAGTTTTGATAGCATCGTATGGTGATTTTGGACATAGGAGTGTGTTCGGATGTTGAATTGGAGGTCCGTAGGTGATTTTGGCTTGAATTGGCAAAGGTTGGAAAAGTTGAAGTTTTGAAAGTTGAGAAGTTTCACTGAGAGTTGACTTTGTGATTACCGGGATCGGATTTTGATTCCGGGAGTTGGAATAGGTCTGTGGTGTCATTTATGAGTTGTGTGCCAAATTTGAGGTCAGTCGGAATTGGTTTGATAGGTTTCGCCATTGATTGTAGAAGTTGGAAATTCATTAGTTTCAATAGGCTTGAATTGGGGTGCGATTCGAGTTTTTGATATTGTTTGACGTAATTTGAGGTTTTGACTAAGTTTTATCGTGTTTTGGAACATGATGATATATTTGGATGGGGTCCCGGGGGCCTCAGGTGGATTTCGGATGGTTAACAGATCAAATTTGGACTTGGAGCATTGCTCAAAATTCGCTGAACTTCTGGTGTCATCGCACCTGCAGAGGGTGTGGCTGTAGGTGCGGTCATGTAGGTACATTGGGTTTGTTGCAGGTACGAGATTTGTGGTGATGGTCTGGGAGCGCAGGTGCGAGGTTTTTGGCCGCACCTGCAAGATCGCAGATGCAGAAGAGGGGCGCAGGTAGTGCGATGTGGGCGTGTGGCAACAGTCTCCGCAGAAGCGGAGAGGAGGTCGTTGGTGCAGCTCCACATATGCAAAGCCTTGTCCGCATAAGCGAGGGCAGAAGGTCTTCAGGGAACTGCAGAAGCAGAAGATTGGTCGCGCCTGCGGGACCGCAGGTGCGCTTAAGTGGATCACAGGTGCGAAAGCACTTGCAATATATCATTTTGAAGGGTTCCGAGATTTCATTCATTTTTGAACTTTGGGAGCTCGGGTTGAGGTGATTTTTGAAGGGGATTTCACTAGGTTTCATGAGGTACGCCCCTTTTGATCATTTTTATTCATTAATATTGAATACCCATTGAATTTCCCACCTAGATTATGTGTTTTTAAGGTGGAATTTGGGGAATTTTGGACTAGGGATTGGAAAGTATGATTTAGGGATTTGAGTGACGATTTGATGTCGGAATTGGATAATTTTGGTAAGGTTGGACTCGTTATTGAATGGGTGTTCAGATTTTATTAATTTTGTCAGATTCTGAGGTGTGGGCCCAGGGTTAACCTTTGAGTTGACTTTTTTACTTTCGATAAAGATCGTAGCTTCATTAATTGGAATCAATTCCTATAGCTTTTGTTTATAGTATTACGCTATTTTTTACTAGATTCAAGTCTTCTGGAGGTCGATACACGTGGGAAGGGCTTGCTAGTGGAGTGATTTGATTTGCTTGAGGTAAGTATCTTATTTAAACTCGGTTGAGGCACTAGTTTCTTGAATTGTTGTGATAGCTACATGCTATTAGGTGCGCACATATGTGGGGATGAACCCATGTGCGGGCACTGGGGTTATTTACTCATGTTCAGGTTGTGCTCGGGCTCTTATAAGCCTAAAATTGACTGTTAAACTTTAAGCTATGATGTTTCTCATATTTGTAACATTGTGTGAACTATTTGAGCCATGTTTGAGGCTACATAGAGGTTTAATCCCTTAATGAACTTGATAAATGCTATTCTGTGATGAAATTGCTGATTTTGAGCTATGATAGCACACTTTATTATATAATTTGTTTCAAAATTCGATCTTAATTCGAGGTCTAAATCTCAATTTTACAAAATTATTAAATTCTACCCAAAACCCTTAATTTCTACCTTGAAATTCATAGATTAGATGTTAGAAATTGATGAAAAAGTAACGGGAATTGATGAAAAATAAAATAGAGTTGCTTACTAATGAATTGGGAAGAAAGCGTTCTCAAAAAATCGTCTCAATGGAGTCTAGGGTTGAGAAATGGTATAAAATGAGCTAAGTCCCGAAATTCCCCACTTTTACCCAGCTGCAGATGTCGCAATTGCGAACTCTTGTTCGCAATTGCGACCATCGCAAAATCGAACCACTGATCAAAAATGCGATCAGTGTACCAGCCATGCAGTAGTCGCAAATGCGACATTCCCTATGCATTTGTGAAGGCCCCCAGCTCGTAATTGCGGACACAGGCTTCGCAAATGCGAAGCAGCTCAGAATTCCCCAGGGTCGCAAATATGATGCACCCACCGGTCGAAAATGTGATGTCTTCTTCGAAAATGCAAAGTCCTCAGTCCCTAGCCAAATTTGTAAATGTGAACCTGACTTCGCAAAAGCGAAGCTCGCATTTGCGAGCATGTCTTTTCATTTGCGACACATAAAGCCCAGCTGCACCAGATAATGCATTGTAACAACCCGACCAGTTATGTTAAGATTTAGCATTCCATTCGGTGGTTTGAGACTTTGAGTAGCTTCATATTATGTATTATGACTTGCAAGTATAGTTGGTTATGATTTTCGAGCGGTTCGGGATTGATTTGGAAAAATGATTCTCGTTTTAGAAGCTTTAAGTTGGAAGAGTTGATCAAGGTTTGACTTTTGGGTAAACAGACTTGGAATCGGGTTTTGATTGTTCTGATAGGTTCGTATGATGATTTTAGACTTGTACATATGTTCGGATTTGGTTTCGGAGGTTCCTAGAGGAATTCGACACTATTTTTTGAAAGTTGACAATTTGAAGAACTTAAGAGTTCATAAGTTTGACCAAGAGTTAACTGTGATGTTATTGGACTCTAATTGATTTTTTGAGACTTTGAAAAGGTATATATAGTTGAATTAAAATTGTGTGCAAAGTTTGAAAGTAATCCGAAGTATTTATATGTGATTTGGACACTGAAAGAATAAAGATTTAACAACTTAAAAAGATTCTATCCGGTTTGAGCCTCGATTCTTTGTTGTGATATTCCCGTGGGTGTTTTGAGGCTTTGGATAAGTTTGGATGATGTATTGTAGTTGTTGGTATGATTGGAATGGGGTCCCGAGGGGTTCGAGTGTGTTTCGGATCATTGGCTGAGAAACTAGTTATGTTAAAGATTTGAAGTTTGACCATCGCCAATATCTGGTCAAGATAACCTCTTTTAGGTATTTTGAGTGCGCGAGAAGGTTTGTAGCGTATTTTATGATTGAAATGCATATATGGTTTGTTTCCGGGAGGTTCCGAATGATTTTTGGGTGCTAAAACAAAGATTTTCATATTGCTTGTTTTTTTCTTGTGTAAGTAATTACAAAAATACCATTTATATCCCTGAAATTATGAGATTGCTTTAGAAACTTCAAAAAATCATATCTCCCTTATTTTAAGGCCAAATTGTATGATTCAAAAGGCTATCTTGGGTTTAATCTCTCGAGGACCATGTTGGATTTATCAAACGTGAGGTTTGGGATCATCTTGGACCTGATTCGAGCCAGAAAAACTACTGTATTTTTTTTTCTTGTTTCAAAATTTAGTTAGTTTTTCTTACAAGGTTTTGGAGCTCGTTTTTGGGCAATTTTGGAGAGAATTTTTACTAGAGTAAATATTTTTTACTCTGATTTGTTATTATTTCATGATTCCAACATCGATTTCAGTATTTGATTAATGATTTGAATTGGAGAAATTGGGGATTTGAGTAAAAACTTTCTAAAACATAAATTGATGGTTTGAAGGCCGATCTGAGGTCGGAATTAAATAATTTTAGTATGGTTGGACTTGTATCGGAATGGGTGTTCGAAATTTATGAGTTTTATCGGGTTCCGAGGTGCAAACCCGGGATTGACTTTTTGGTTTGACTTTTTTATTTTAGTTAAAGATCGAATCTTTATTATCCGAAATTATTTCCTATGGGTTTTATTTATGATATTAAGTTGTTTTGGCTAAATTCGAGCCGTCTGAAAGTGGATTTGCGTGGGAAGGGCTTATTAATAGATTGATTTAGCTTGTTTGAGGTAAGTATCTTGTTTAACTTTGTGTGGGAGAATTACCCCTTAGGATTTGGGTTTAATTGTACTATTTGAATTGTGTAAAAGATGTGTATATGAGGTGACGAGTGTGTACACGGATTATATATAAATAATTGACCGGTTTAGACTCTTAGGTCACTTATAGGCATTTAATTGAAGCTACTATTATTTGTCCTATATTTCGTTGTCAAGTTTATTCTTACATGCCTTAGCTAAAGTTTCTATTACATGTTCTATTTTTTATTTGTCGAGGTTACTCTTATATGCATTTAGTGGTAGTTGTTATTACATGTTATTTCACCCATTGTTGAGTTATTCTCATGCATTTATTTGTAGTTGCTAGTTCGTGCTATCTCTTTCCTTGTCGAGCCTAAGTTATACATTTGACTTGAAGTTGTTATTTCATGGAAATACCTTCATTGTTGAGTTATTGAAGTTGCAGTTGTTGAAAGTTATCAACACGGTTATGGTTGAAATTGTTAGTTGTTGGAATATCTTACTGTCACGATCTCAATTTTCCATCTTAGGATGTCGTGATGGCACCTAGTCTTTAAGACTAGATAAGCCTAACATTTAATAATAGCTTAACAGAAGAACCTAACTGAGATACTATAATAAAACCTATAAGCTCGTATTAATTTCCAAAATAGAACATCAACGACATAATTCCCAAAACCGATTGAACTGAGTCATAAGCTCTACAGAATATTCTAAAACCTCTACTACAACATTGTGTGATAAAGGAAATAACAGTAATGAGAAGAAATTGGAAGGTGACTCTAAGGCCTGTGGACGCCGAGCAGGTATACCTTGAAGTCTCCGGAAGGCAGCTAATCAGTCAATCACTAACGTTCAGCACGGGCAGACGTACCTGGATCTGCAAAAAAGATGTGCAGAAGCATAGTATGAAGACACCACAATGGTACCCATTAAGTATCAAGTCTAACCTCGGTAGAGTAGTGAGTAGGCCAGGTCAAGACACCTACTAAGACAAGATAAAAGAAACAAAATATAATAACGGAAAATAATGGAAAACGGAGAAGTGAATGATAACAAAGCAGTTTAGTAACATAAAATAATGACAGAATTCTAAGAAAAAAAAGGAAAGAAGAAGGAAACACATAATGAGAACCACAAATAATCAAATACGAACAAAACTTGCAAGACAACGAAGAATAAAAGCAACAAAAATTGTTCAACCAATAGATCCTTTGAATAAGAAATGCACAACAAGAATCACAACTGAGGTACCGCCTCTTATTCACATTTCACAATTTCAATCACAATCTTTCCTTATATCACCGCGTGAGCCTTACATTTAGTTTTGAAAAAAAAAATCTGAAATAGCAACACACATTTTAGCCCACTTATTTCACCGCATGGCTTCAAATAGTTCCCCTGCTAGCAACACGCGTATTAAGCCCACATTATCTCATTACATGAGTATCAACCCCTAACTTTATACCACCGCATGCGTATAAATATCACAACACAATCACAACTCGCACCACAAGTGCCCATATACCACAATTTGCCAAAAAGTCAACAATACCAATGTTCCCACAATAAATAGCTCATGGCTTAACCACAATGTGTACAAGTATCTCAATAATAACAGAATGAATGAGAATTGCTCAACAAGGAAATATATCTCAACAATTAACAATTTCTCCTCAATATGATAACGACTTTTACAACTTCAACATCAATAACTCAACAAGAAGATATTCCACGAAATAACAACTTCAAGTAAAAGTAATTCAACAATTAAAGAGGTAACAAAATAATAAGGAAGGCAATAACTTCAACTAAAGCATATAAAAGCAAACTAACAAGTAAGAGGTAGAACAAGTGCCAACAACATTAAATAAAGCATGTAAGAGTTGGTTAATACATGTAAGAATATATTAACAATGAGAGATACAATATGTTATGACAATTCAATTAAAGGTATGGAAAGAGTCTAAATAACCTAAACCGGTCAATTACCATATATAGCCAGTGTACGCACTCGTCACCTTGCGTACACATTTTCCACATAGCACGATTAACCCGAATCTTAAAAGGTAGTTCACTCACACAAAGTTAGGCAAGATACTTACCTCAACTAGGCCAAATCAACCCTCGAATATAACGTTTCCCATAAAATTCGCTTCCACACGGCTCAAATCTAACCAAAAATGACTTATTATCATCAAACAATGCAACGGGAATCAATTACAATAAATAAAGTTATGATCTTTACACATTTCCCCAAAAGTCAACTCTGACCACGCTCGGTCAAAACTCGAGTCCAATGGTAGATTCCGACTACCCATAACCCTATGAGTCCATATATGTGATTAGTTTTCAAATCCGAATCCAAATCAACTCTCAAAACTCAAATCTTCATTTTTCAAAATTTTGATAAAATCCCCCAAATTTCCTCTTTGATTCACATAAATTTGATGTTAAATGTAAGATATAATCATGAAATATAATTGAAAATTGATTAGAATCACTTACTCAATGTTTGTACATGAAAACTCACTCTTTAAATCGACTCCTACCGAGTCTAGGGTTTAAAATGAAAGAATATGATGAAAAATCCCGACCTTGAGAGCATTCCAGGAGTAACAGTATCTCATTCACAAGACGGGTTAGATATATTTGATTTCATTTCTAGTCTTACTTTTCAATTGACGCATTAGACTACTGTCTTATTCTGTGTTTGGACCACGAACTACCCCACCCCAAACAGATTACGTTTCTTTACTTTCACTTAGTATGGTGAAGATGCTATTCACAAATACTAACATAAAAATGGTGTAACAGTTGAACTCCAAAAGGAGAAATGAGGAGTCTTTAAATAGGATTGCTACACTGCACAGATACATGAATTCAAAGTAGTGAAAGAGATCCCTCTCACACCCTTTATTCACAAAAGCATTATATGTATTTTACATGTATAGTGTAAATTTTCTTTTACACTGTTAGTGCAATTTAACTAGTTATAACAAATTATCATGACTCCATTTTTTGAACTACTATATCTGTATATCAGATTCTAAGGAACTTAAGCTCTTCACAAATATCTTGAAAGCAACAAGCACAGTTAAGGGTGGAGAGTCTGGAGACAAGAAATTGGGCATCCCATTTTGATTTGTGATAAAGCTAAAGCCTCTAACTGGGTGTGCGATGTGCCTACATGACACTGAGAATTAGATGTGACAATGCACAATGGACAACGGATGTTTTGGATGTTGAGCATGTGGTGCGCTTGTAGCGCCCTATTTACAAGATACTCATTCCCTGCATGATCCTTGGAATCTTGTATTGTTGTGCGGCCTTGGTTTTAAGAGACTTTTTGGGAGGGATTTGACACCTAATTTATGAATATAAGGGCGCATGTACGCCAACCTTTTCTCTTTTATTAACCCCCATAAATAGGCCTTTGGACATCCTTATATTAATTATGCTGTTAAGTGGAAGATATAAATAGTTATGCCCTTGTCTTTAATTTCTTAATTCGGTAGTATTTCTTTTTCATACCAGAAATAAAATAGTGCAATAGCTCCGTGATCCAGTTGGCCACTTAGTTTCTCGATCCACATGGAAGTGTATATTTCAAGACACTAGTGGGGTGGGGTGGGGTGGGCTTCATTCGCACATGGCTCGGGGATCTGGTGATGTTGATACCTTCATTTCATCTGGGGCTTTTGCTATTAATTAATTACTAGACCTAGCTATCTGGTTGAGTTTCTCCTTGTGAATCTTTAAGGTAGTGGGATATGCTATATGGTGGCACATTTGTATTGACCTCTAATTTTGTCTCACCCAACGAGAGTCGTTTTTCAGAACAACTTGTTTCAATCATGGGCATACAGATATAGACTCATAATAAGACTTGTCACTGTTGAGAAGCAAGGGCGGAGCTAAGTGGCCTAGTCTCTCTCCCAACCTTCGCCTTCTTCAGTGGCCAAGTTGAACCGTTTTAAGAGTTCTTTAGCCTACCACAACCTCTGTGAACATATGCTTTGTTAGTTAATTGAATATCTTTTGTCGAAAAAATTTATCGTGTTTATAGGAAAAATATATGTACTTTATATCTTTAAATTCAAATTAGTTAAAGTCCCTGCTTAGCCACTACTGCTGAAAAGGAACTTCATTTTTCCCCCATTGAATATAATTATGGAACAGCTTGCTCCGAGCCCTTCATATACTAACTAATAAAGAGTTTCTATTTCGACCTTCAACTTAAGTTGTTCACGAGCCTCCATAAAAAGAGAAAGAGATTCCATATTTATGACAATTAATCAGCATATATATAAAAGAACAGGGCTTAATTATATCCGAGGAATCATAAATAAAAGCAAGAAGGAGCTTCTAGTCGTCAACAAAATAAGACAGCTTCTGTAAATATAGGACTACCTTTCAGCATAATAGACAATTCTTTATGAGTTTCACTAAAGTGATAAGGGGATTATATTCCTTTAAAAGTCAAAAGCTCATAGGACATATATAGTTCAAGATATATGCATGCTTAATGCTTTGAACTTGCATCAAATTAATAGAAAAGCGGATGAAGATGTTATCTCATCATTTTGGAATCACATTCTCCGAAGCATTTATAATCCATGTGTTTGCAACCAGAGAATAAATCCAGGATTTAAAGTTTATGCGTTCCTATAGCGACCTTAAATAAAGATACAATAAGTAAATGAGTTCACAATCAAATATTTATGGATATTTAGTGGATTTTGCAATATATATATATATATATATATATATATATATATATATATATATATATAGAGGTATAGACAAAAGCTACTGAGTTCCCGGAAACCCCACATGTAATAGACTTTAAAGAATGTTTCTAATGGCCTGTTTGGCCAAGCAGGAGAAATCAGCATATTTTGAGAAGTGCTTTTTCAAAAGTGCTTTTGAAAAAGGTACTTTTGGAGAGAAATAATTTGTGTTTAGCTAATCACTTTGAAAAATACTTTTGAGCAATAATTTGTGTTTGGCCAAATTTTTTAGAAAGTGCTTTTAAGTATCAAATTACGAATAAGAACATGAATAGATTTACTTAATAGTTAATCTTATAAGTAAATAAATAATCTTAAAAATTTATATTTAAGTAAAATATGAAAATAAAATTTAAAAGTACTTAATTCTTTTAATATAAGTTAAATATATCAAAAATCATTCAACAAATATAAAAGCATTCGCCCCTAAAGTCACTATATATTAGAAAGCTATCCTAAAAATAATAAGAAATATTTATACATTAATATCCTAAGTATTAGGTTTAACGGTTATTTTGGTATATACTATATTTTGTTAAGTGTATTTTTGGTAGAAAGAAAAGTTAAAACTGCTTCTGCTTCTGCTTTTGAGAAGAAGCTATTTTTTTCTGCTTCTCAAAAATTGCTTCTGCTTCTTCCCAAAAGTATTTTTTTCCCCCAAAAAAGCTTGGTCAAACACCTCAAGTTAGGAAAAAAAAGTGTTTTTGAGAAAGAAAGAAAAAATACTTTTGGCCTCTTGAGAAACTTGGCCAAACAGGCTATAAATTTAGTCGGGCGAGAGAGATCAATTAGTAACATTTTTCTGTTTGGAAATTACAACTTTGTTATCAACACAAGGGAAATATTTTAAATTTTAGAAATATAATTGTAAATTGATTGTGATTTTTTTATAAAAACAATTGTCGAACTTGTTAACACTTAAGTGCCTCAGCTTAAAAATGATGACTTCATTTGGAGGTCACGAATAGCTAACATATGCATGTTCATCGTATTAAAATTCGTAGTCTGATATACTTCTTTTAGAATTTGCTTTTTTCATATAAAAATAAGAAAAATTCACCATATAGTAGTTCATACAATTTCCAATTTTATTTTATTTTATTTTATACGTTATATCACTACACAAAAAACAAAAACAAAAAAGAATTTGATCACTCGGAAGTCTTACTAAGGTCTGTTTTCTTGCTAAGGTCTTGCAAACATGAAAAACTAAGTTTACAAAACTCATTTTTTGAAAACTTCAAATGGTGAGTAGGGGTTTACGGACCGAACCGGAAAATCGCATCAAATCGAAAAGTCAAATCAAATCGATTAAAAAATTCTACTAGGTTTCGTTTGATTTGGTTTGGTATTGAGTAAAAAAACACAAACCAAACCGACATATAAATATATAATTTTTAAATATACTTTAAGATTTTATATAAAATTTTCTTTAAAAAATGTCTAAAAATATTTTGGATTCTCTTGCGGGATATAATATTTAATAGAATATGAAGTGCTCTATATTTATTAACTTTAAATAATGGGTTGTATGATCACTTTCTTATCAAGTGTTACTGAAATGCGTCAATCTCTTTATTCTTCCATATTCATATCATATGTTAAAATCTATTAAATTCTTATATCTTTTTCTAATGTGAAGTGATTATTATTATTATTTAGGTATCATATTGATTTTTATGTTTAATTACTAAATTCGGTTAACCTTGAAAGTGTACATCAACGAAAAATTATTGTCAGACGACTAAAAAAATAACTATTATGCGTTAATAAGAAAATTCTCCCATAAGAATATTTTATTAGATAATATGTTTGTCAATTTTTTATATTTTTACTAAACATATATTTACTTATCAAAAATTTAATAAAGTAAGATTGAAATAATATTTAAGTAAAGAAAAACAAGACAAAACCGAACCAATCCAAACCGATATAGTTGGTTTGGTTTGGTTATGATAAAAATCGAATTAACACGATCTATGTACAACTCTACTTGAGTGTAAGGCCCCATAAAATTTTGCCAAGGAATTTAAGGTTTTGTGGTGCCGATGTAGGCTAGTGGGTGTGAGAATTATAGAAAACGAGCCACGGTACGACTTTTTAGGTTGAAGAATGCACTGAAGTGTTGATGGGGATTTTTGGCAGAAGAAGGCGATTTTGCGGTCAATTTCACGACCGCAGAACTGTTTCGCGGACCGCATAAGCATCGTAGTGGAACAGAAAATGGGCAAATTTTGAAAAAAATAATTCTACTGGCCGCATAATGATTCTGGTGGTCGCATAACCATTCGGTTGGCCGCATAATCATTATGTTGGCCGCATAAAACTTATACTGCCCACGTATCCATTCTGCTCCACATAATCGATTTTGCTGCCCACATATCTATTCTGTTGGCCACATATCAATTCTGCTACCACATAATTGACTTCGGGGAACATTTTTTGAAATTTTCTTATCCGGCTCTATTTTGATATAAGGCCTTATGGGGTCATTTTATAAGGTAAAATCTGATATATTTAGAGAGAAATAAGGGTATCTTATAGAGAGAGAGGGAGAAGACCTAGCAATTTTATTCATCCAATATTGCCCAAAAACTTCAAGAATCATGGAAGTCACTCCCTGAGCCATCATATATCTCGGTAAGTCAGTGTCCTAAGTTTTATGCAAGAAGTTATGGATTTATGTATATTGTGGGGTTAGAGATAGGTCATGCATGCGACATTAGAAAGTAGTATGTGGGGTTGTTGAACTATTTTGAGTAGTTTCTTGTTGAAATTGGTTGAGGGAGGAAGGGATTACCCTTGTAGAGCTTTGTAGTCAATTTTGCATAATAGGTGTTTGACCAAATTCCCAATAGACTTATGTCATGAGAATCCTTCTAATTATTATCCGATTTTCGCTATCTTCCTATAGATTGATATTGCTAGAGGTGTTTAGACATTGTAGTACCTTAAGGAAAGCTCAAACAAAGTATGTTGGCTAAACTACTCTCTTAGAATTGAATTCCATGATGTTCCGTAAGTTTCAAGTATGGTTGGCTCAAGTTCCTTATTCCCATATTCCGAGTTGTTCCCAATAAATTCGATTGTCCCAAGTAAGCAAAGTGTCGAGAATTATGTATTTAAAATGTGTTCTGAATGTTCCTATCATATTATGTTATCCTTCGGAAATGTGTTCAAGAATAATATGTGTATTGAAATATTATGGCTTTGAGTCGTGTTTCAAATGAAAGTCCATTATGTTTAACTTAGAAAGAATACTACATGCGGCTAAAACTCCTATTGCTCATATGTGTACCTAAAGTCTCGATTTGAAATGCCTCGTTGTTGATAATCTAAGGATGCTTGAAAGTGAAAGAAGTGGGTTGGAGATGTAAAGTGTGGCCACCGTGCTAATAATGAAAGTTATACGTGTGGACAATGGTGCCAAGGAAAAGAAATGATGTGAGAAAGGTTATGAAATGAGCCTTGATTCAACTGTTTCAAATTGGCTTCGAAAATAGATTTGCCTAATAGCTTATGTACTCAAGTCATGCCCAAATGTGGATGTTTTAACTAATGTTATGCTTTGTAAGTATTTTCAATGTGTTTTGAGCTCTTATATATTCATGAGTTGAAATTATGTATGCCCTTTTGGGAAAAAGTATTTCAAGAATAAATGATGTGTTACTCGTTTATGATTTTAACTTGTGCTTCAATTGCCAATCATTTTACTCCATTTCTTGAAAAGAAATCCATTGTGTTTAAAGTCTTTATTACTAATGAACCTAAAGTTGTGATTTCTAGAATATTCTATTTGTTGATATTTATGATGATGATCCATGAAAGCAAAGAAATGAAAGTGTGGAATATGAAATACGGCCATTGTGCCATGAATAAAGAATCATATGTATGGCCAAGAGAGCCAATGAAATAATGATGTTATAAGTAGTTGAAAGTACCAATAAGGCTATAAATGGTGTGAAAGGTTATGAGGTAAATGCAATTGTATTTATGTTTCCCTTGTATGAAAATCAAAAATATTTTTTGGAGTATCGATAGTCACCGAGGAAGGGTAGGTTGAAATAACCTAACCCCGAAACTACACGTGTCGGTATAGGAGTGCATTGTGATTACTCCCCTTATTTGGGATGAGATTGATGTGATGAGATTATTCAACTTATTTGGGATGAGATTATTGCTAGCAGAATATGATGTCGACCCACACGGCATTGTGGTGAGATGGCTTAGCCGATTGGGCTGAGATCGGACGCCATGTCGCGCACATGGTGGTGTTGTGATTATGATTACACCTCCACCCGCACACATTGGGGTGAGGCGGCAGGGCCACTTTGTGTAGAGATTGTGATTGTGACTGTGATTGGTTGTCTTTGGGTGAGACGGCCTAGCCGATCGGACCGTGATTGGACTTCGTGCTAAAATCACGATGGTATATCGGTACTAATGATCTCCCAACCAAAAATAATATTATTCGATAGGGCCGTGCTCGGACTTCGTGCTAAATTCACTGTAGTATATCGGTACTAAAGGTCTCCCAACCAAAAATAATACTATCTTCGTATTTTGATTATCATCTTCACAATATTATCTTCGTATTTTGAAAACTGTTATGTTTTAACTTGGCATTTAGATATCATTGATCGTTACTTACTGTTTCCATGGTTTTCCTTTCTTATATTGGCATTCTATTTTGAAAGATGACATTTTACATACAAGTACTATTCCATATGTATTAACGTCCCTTTTGCCGGGGGCGCTGCTGTCACACCCCTTTTTGCCCTAAATGATATATGTGTTATGGATTGTTGTGGATTAAAGAGTTTTCCCAATTAAAGTGACAAATTTGAGTAGGGATTATTTTACTTACAGAGTCTCCACTTAGAATTGACTTTTTGGGAGTTTCAAGTCACCATTTATTTGAATCCCTAGTCAAAGGAAGGTTTGACTCTATTATTATTGGTCTACGAAAATAAAGTCCGGGTAAGGAATTCTGTTGACCGAGGAGAAGGTGTAAGGCATTCCCCGAGTCCCGTGATTCTAGCACGGTCGCTTTATTGACTACATTTGGCTTATATTATTTTTGGATAACCTGTATTTTATTGGTTCTCATGTTTTACCTATGTCCGCTTTTATTGCTTGATTAGATTTATGAAAATTATCTTGAAATAAGTCACGCGTACGTGTACTCATTTTTGTTTGGTGTCAAGAATCATGTCACGCGTACGTGTACACAATAAAAATAATAACAACAACAAAAACAAAAACAACCCAGTATAATTTCACTAGTGGGGTCTGGGGAGGATAGTGTGTACGCAGACCTTACCTTTACCCTAGGGTAGAGAGGCTATTTCCGATAGACCCTCGACTCCATCCCTCCAAGAACTCCCCACCTTACTCTTGGGGTAACTTGAACTGACAACCTCTTGGTTGGAAGTGGAGGGTGCTTGCCACTAGAGCAACCCACTCTTGTCAAAATCAATAACACATTTATTATTATTCAAAGTTGATTGGTCAAGTCATGTGAACGTGCACTTGTATTATTTTTCTAAACTAATTTGAAATTATTATAAGACCAAGAGTTTATGGATAGAAAATTATTTGGAAGTCGAAAAATATATTAGTTATTTAAAGTATTGAATAGTCATCAACACTTAGAAATATTTATAACTTACTACTCTATCTTTGAAATTAGGAGATATTTATCCTTTAAGGAAGAATGAGCTAATTATTAGTCTAGTGACAAAATTATTGGGCCTGACAGATTTGTACTCAATCCAACCCATGTCTAATTCTTTCTTTCCTATTAAATGTGGTAACTGATTTCTGGTTCACTTACTTGAACTCCAACGCATGGCCTATTAATATGGCAAGATCTTCATTCTTAATTCTAAATAGCAAATCTCATTAAGATGAAATCCTATTCAAATAATCTGTTGATAAATCGCTTGAAACATGTAAAAAGAAACTACAACATGATAATGTGTATAAATAAAACAACACAAAAAATTATTACATGAACCTCTATAATAACATCACACAAAATAATGAAATAATTAACAAAGGGAGGATAAGCAATGAACCTTTAAGCAAAAAATTTCCTTCAGAACTTGATTAATGCAAAAATAATTTTGAGTCGAGCAAATACACAAAACCAAGGGCAAATTGGCAGATGAGCAGAAAATCTAGCGACGAACCTTCTAAAATTCGAGCCCGGACCGAAACTCGATTGTACCTCGTGAGGCTGCTGGTTTTTGGCGTGAGAGAGGTGACTGTCAATGAAGCTTCACACGGTATTTTTAGGCTTGAGTTTGAGGCATTGTTGGGTCTTAAACAGGGTGATAAATTGCAAGAATTTTCGAAATAAATAATGAAACGAGTAGAAATTCACTTAGCGTAGAAGAAGAATTTTTTTTTTCTCTCCTCTATTTTTTCCTTCCTTCTCTCCTTTTCTCCTCACATTTCTCTTCTATTTATAGGGAAAAAATTCGGAATTTTTTCAGATTTATTTTTTTATTATTTTATCTTTATTATTTTTTTATTAAAAAGAATTCCCACTTCCCATTTTTCTTCTTTTTTAAAAAAAAATAATTCCCCACTTTCCTTTACTTTTATTTTTTACTTTACTTTTTTTTATTTTTCACTTATTTTACCTTTTTTTTTTTTAATTTTTACTTATTTTACTTTTCTTTTTTTAAATTTTCACTTTCTTTTACTTTTTTTTAAAAAACAACTCAGCTACCTTTACTTTTATTTTTTCAATTCCGACTTCCTTTACTTTTTATTTTTTAAATATCCACATTCTTTTACTTTTATTTTTTTTAATTTTTCACTTTCTTTTACTTTTTTAAAAAAATAATTTCAACCTACTTTTACTTTTAATTTTTTATTCCATACTTTTAATTTTCCTATTATTTTATTCCCAACCGAAAATAAAAAAAATATTTATTTTTTTCAGTTTTTTATTTATTTATTTTATTTTAAAATAAAGATAAAAAATAAAAATAATACTAATAGTAATAATTTGACCTTTTAAGTTATTTTTAATTCTTACCCTATATTAAAACAAATGTAACAAAGCTAAAAAGAATATATATTAAATTTCTAAAAATATTTACATAGTAGAAGAAGGTGGTAAAAATTCAAATATAGTCAAAAATTAGGTGCTCACAGCTGCATCTTCAATGGTGAGCCCTACTCTATTGCGGGCCTAATGTCACTTGATGTTGTACCTTGTGTTTTGAGGTATAGCCGGGGCCTTGTTGCCGGCACTTCCATATGACTCTTTTGTTGTACTTAGAGGCTCCGTAGACATAGTGTCGGTGATACATTGGTGTTGGAAAAGTCAAAACTAGAAATGTTGTATTTGTAGCACATGTTCCACTTCAAACTGTGAATGGTTAATATATTTTGGAATGTATGAATGAAGCTGCTAATAGTAATGAAATTGGTGTTGTTTATAAAATCCTTTCAATGTTAATTAATGGAGTGCATTTCCACTCTATTCATGAGCAAGGTCGAGTAGAAAGTATCTAGCTGGCTTGCTTGACCGGGTTATCTCGGTTGAGCGTCGGTCGCGCTCAACGAGGTCGGGGCGTGACATTGAGACTATTCCAGGAGTCACCGTAGCTCATTCACAAAAAGGGTTAGATAGTCTTACTTTTCAATTGACGCCTTTGACTACTATCTTCTCCGTTTCTGTGTTGGGCTAAACTAGCCCAAATATACTCTTAATATGGTGTGATATTATCCATTTTGAGCCAAGCCCGCACGGTTTTTCCCAGAAGACCTCACACCATTAAGAGATCTCTATGCCTTATATGTAGACTCTCAATCTTTTGAGCTACCAATATGGGACTTTATTCGCACGTCCAACAGTTTGGACCACTAACTATATCCCAAACAGATTACGTTTCTTTAGTGTCACAATAGTATGGTGAAGTTGCAACATACATAAAAATGGTTTAACACTAAAACTCCAAAAGGAGAAATGAGGAGTCCTTAATATGGGATTGCTAAACGGCACAAATTAAATACATATAGAACTCAAAGTAGTACTTAATTAAGAGAGATCCCTCTCACACCCTTTATTCACAAAAGTATTTTAAGTTTTTGCATTTATCGAGTACACAAATTTTGTATTATCGGTGCAATTCAACTAATTATAAGAGGTTATCACTCTATTTTTCAAATTATTATATCACATTGGAATAAACTAAAGCTCTTCAAAAAATCTTGATAGCAACAAGCACAATTCATGGTGGAGATACTGGAGACATGAAATTGGGGCATCCCATTTTGATTTGTGGGGATGAAAAAAGACAATAATTTAGGCATCTCATTGTGATTTGTGAAGGAAGAAAGAGTTGACACCTCTAGCTTTATCATAGAGGATTTTGATCATCTTCTACTCAAAGCAGGTGGTCAAGGTTTTGCTCCCTATTTCTTTCTTCCTTTTTCTTTTCTTTCTCCATTTCTTTCTTTAGGATATTTGTTTTCTTATCAAGAGAAATTATATATATTGCCTTTGTCTCTTTGAGAACAAATTGCTCAGGTCTTCTTCCAAGTATATGCTCATAACAAGAAAACAATATCGAATGATTGTATCTTTAATGGATAAGCATATCAGCAATATGGAAAATAACAAAAGAGACATGGTCAACCATAAGTTGGTGGACTTACACTTTATTATACTTCGAAAAAATAGATGCCCATAACAATAATTTCTTCAATGATAGAGCTCCATGTAGAAATTACGGGTGTCAAATTGATGTGTTACTATATGAATTCAATTGTGGTCTGCCCAATATTTTATTGGGTCAACATAGGCGAGTCAATAGGCTAAACAATGAGTCACAATTTAAGTCGTTTTTCATTGGTTTATTTATTTTTTTATAACTTGCTTAATTATCAAATCAAACTAAAAAAAAAAATTGTTATTTATTTCTCATGACTATTAAACGTAATCGACCAATCACAAAAACAAAAAAAAAAAAGAAATTATTCTTGATAAGTTTACTCAAGGGTTCATGGCTGCATAAGTTGCTTAACAACTAGCCCAAGCTTTTAGATTAGCTAAAAATAGGTTAAATTGACCTACCAACAGGGGCAGAGTCAAAAATTTATACAAGAAACTAAAAAAATAAAATGTCAATTATGAAATTTCGACCAGTGATTCAAAGCATTTTTGAGCCCCCTCTTTTACTTCACTAGACGTTTTCCTTATATCAGAAACATTCAACAACTTATGTATAATAAGGAAAAAAAAGTTATCCTATTTGCACTGTCTAATTTTGCAGTTGAATCCCCTTCCTTCACTTGGCTCCACCGCTGTATGCCAATGAATATATGCACAACCTAACACACCCAAGTTTAATCAGATTAAATATGCTATATTTTCATTGACTAAATTTGACACTCCTAATATACATTTGAAGTTTTAATGTTCTTATCATGATTATTAATTCGGACAATTTCTGTTTTATTAGATAGCAAAGCATGCATTGCCCGAGGTAATGCCTTTTAGAGTTGGGGAGATGAAAACTGGTGGTGTCATATGTGTGACTTGCCTTCTTAGGAATAGGAGCTTATCCCAAGTGGAGCCTCATTTCATATATTTAAGTCGTAGGGCAACAAATATACTAACTGTTGATAATGACAACAACAAAAGTATCATCAACAATTTGAGGCTCTCATAAGTCCAATATCTTCTTACTTTTTGGTATAAGCTCTTTTGTATATTATTACCATCTCAAATCTATTTTATGACGTAACTTCTATTTAAAAATAAAAACAACTCTTTTCTAGTAGTATATAATTTTTTTAATCTGTTATAGCATTCTATTCTAATTTTGTAAACTTATAAATATAATTTGTTTGATTTTCCATTCAGAATTCGGTACTGTTTGACCAAAAATATAGATCTTGATTCAACTAATTAGATTTATACAAATGAGGGTTAATCTTAGCTAACGATAATATCCCTAAGATGGAGCTCTCAAAAGTACAATGAATACTACATAGATGTATTTTAATAATGGCGGCAGCATACAATCAATGTTCCCGAAATCAAAGGCAATAATGTAGCATTCAATATCAATAAATAGCAATAAATGGCATTTAAGTAAATACAATGAATGAATCACCCAAGAAAGGAAGGAATCAATGAATGTTCTTCCTGACAATGATGAGTGATGGATAAATCTTTGAATATCTGAGTTATTCACAGATCTAGTAGAAAAGTGTAGACAAGAATCTTAGTAAAAAGGTAATATTTGCAAGCTTGCAATGAAATTCGATTCTCTCTCTCTAAAGTCAAAGTGTATTTTTACAAGTGAATATCACATGTCCCTTATCATTATATCTTTTTCTATTTATAGGGAACATGTTCCTAAAAAACTCTAATAGTACAAGTGCAGAGAATATCCAATAGAATATTCTCTTTAATGTCTTATCTTGAAACTAGCCGTTATAACTCTGTCAAGAGTGCTCGACCTCGGCCTTGATCCTTGTTGACTCCTCGACTTCAGCCCTTGTTAACTCTTCGACCACATAATTCGCCGCTTCTTAGGTCATTTCAACAAACGACGACCTAGGAACATTTTTCCCAGTATTACCTTGGCTTAAATATCATAAATATATATATTTTGACCTATACAGTTAGTCCCTCCGCTTGTTGAGGCTGGCCTCAGACGGGCAAGTTTGATGAGCGGATCATGTTGTTTGTGGTCGAGCTAATACAGCGAGCTACGCAGGTCATGGTGGTTGCGGAGAACAGGCAATATGGCCCTTCGTGGGCCGTACATTTCGAATGCTTCGATTTTCCCAAGTTATTTGCTGGAGTTATGCTATCCATGAGTTAGGATGATGTCATGATGTCATGCGTCATTATGACGTATATCCCTGATGCGTTGCTTTATTTCGCGTGTGACCTCTGATTAGACCTGCCGCTTCGGTTTTTGTGCCAATAATGATGAGTCGTTTTTGGTTTTGGTGCCATGAACTTTATAAATAGAGGCATTTGGACACAATTTTGAAGTTTAAATTTTCTAGTGCTTCGAAATCCCATACCTTTCTCTTGCTTTCTTCTCCTCCGAACTTCTTTTTCTATCTTAGTAATTTACATTGTTCTTTACTCCCCCCTTGTCTGATACTTTTCTTCCTAATATTGAATCATGTCTAACATACCTTCTAAATCTGGTGAGGGAAATTGTGTTACTCCCTTGGCATTGGTGTTTCCTTTTCATGGGGAAGGTGCTTCTGCCATTGCTGAGAATGAATCATTCCCGTTGGTGGAGGAGATAATCCCGCGTAATTCCGATTCCAAGTCCGATCTTACCAAAGTACCGGATGTTGCACCTGGGATTTTTAAATCACTGATGACCCCTAAAGAATTGGCGGAGCTCAAGGCCAAATTCGGCCTTCCTGACCATATTGAGCTAATCCCGGTCGAAGGGGACGTGGTACAGGTACATCGCCCTAGGTAATGCGCCCTCTATGCATATCCCTTCCTCATTGGCTATTCTCTCCCTCTCCTCCTGCTAGTGGAGGAATTTTGTCGCCACTACGATATTTTTCTGGATCAGCTTGCATCGTACGTCTATAAGGTGATTAAGATGATGACCAAATTCACCGAGCTAGCCGGGATCGGTCTGACGATGTGGCACTTGATACACATGTTCTCCCATGCTTTTATAAGGGGACGATGCTAAACCTTCGCCACCGAGGAGGCAAGTGCTCGGTGGTGGATATGGACAACAAAGCTAACTATCAGTTCTGGATTAACTTCTTCTTTGTGAGGACCGAGGACATTGTGGCCAACGTCAACAACTTCCCCGAAGCTTGGATTTACACTCGTGAGTACATTGTTTCCTTCTGCTTTTACTTTTGATTCTGAATTTTGATTGATGATGATGATTTTATTTGTTTTCCCCTTTTTAGCCAACAGTCATCCTCCTTCTCTGGCCCCTCGTATTTCTGATTGGGTCGAGTGACTTCTCCCTCACATCATAGGGATCTATGATTGGCCAAGTTTTTTCAAGAAATTCAGGCCTATTCTCCCTTTGACTGGTAAATTCCTTGTTTTTTTATCATGACCACTTTGTCTACTATTATATGCGAATTCATTTTGTTGACTTAGTACTGTCTTTTTCTCAGGTAGGGGTTCTCGGAGGAGTCGGGCACCAGTGCCTTCATTTCGCAAAGCGGTTCCTGCCTCCTCGACTTCGGCTCCTATTAGGGCCATTGCATCTTCCGCTCCGATCTCAACCTCAACTACAATAAGATGGGAGCTTATCTTCGTTCCTTCTGCGGCTCCTTCCCCCAACTTTATTCGCTTATTGTTGAGGATGACGTCTCACTTGAAGACAGTGGTTTGATGCCTCATAAGAGGAGGGTCGTGGATGTCATGGGAGAGAGGTCGGAAGCCATCAATGTAGGAGATTATGGTTTTGTCCTTCGGGAAAAGGCCACAGTTCATATCGGGGAAAGCCTAGAGGCAAGTCCCCGAAGCCCCTTGTTTGGAGGACACGAACATGCGTCCTGTGGGGTACGCGGTCGAAGGGATCTCGCCCAAGTCACACCTCAAACTGGGGTTGTGAAGCGGTCGATTTCAATAATAATACCCAACTAGGAGTCGGGATCGAATCCACATGGAGCGTAGATGGGATTAGCGGTATGTATTTGATCTAAGCCCGTGAATTGTCTAAGTTGCACTTCCACAAACTTTGTTTCGATTTTACTTCCAAAATTATACTAAGGATTGCAATTGAAAAATATGAAACTAAAGAGGAATGTTTTTGTTGTTGTTTTTCAAATGTGTAAAAGGTTTAGGGTTGTGGCTTCCACCTAGGTATTTGCCTAACGGGTTGTGGGCTTTAGGGCAAGTTTCGTTGGTCAGGGTATATTATAGCAATCAACACATAAATACTCACTCAATACCTCTCGGTAAGAGAGTGGTTTTGCCCAATTTGGCTTTCACAAGTCCAATTTGGTATTGAACTAAACAGTTGACAAATTGCTTAAGTCGGGTTTTACTATCTCTAGGTTCAACTCTTTAATTGGGACTATCAATCTCTTTATTTCATCCCAAACTCTTGTTAGCCAAGTTTTTCTAGACTAAGTCTCTCTTTCTCAAGTAGAAACCAAATCAAATAGGTTTGAACCAGTGTTTGCAACCATTGATTCTATAATTATAGCAAGAACTAGGCTAAATAATACACACTCAACCATAAACAATCCCTAAATCAAACACCCATTAGGTTACCACACTAGGTTTGAGTCACAACCCTAGCTAGAAATTTAGCTATTCATAGTGGGTAATGAAGAAAATAAAGAAGAAACGATGATAAAACTCATGTTGAAAGATAAATATATGAAAATCCAATGTAAAATCAACAAGATGAGCTAAAGTTGCCTAAAAGAGTAAAGAAAACGGCTACAGACATTTTTGTATTCAAAACTTGACATAATTTCGTCAAAAAAGACTATTTATACACAGGTGAAATTTTCGGATAAAATTGCCATTTCGGTGGTTTTGCGGCCGCACAATTCTATGTGCGGTCCGCACTTTGATGTATCTCTTGATAGGAGTGGTTTCTACAGCTGCACAATTCTGAACTATGGTCGAACTTCTTGAGTTCTGCGGACCGCACAATTTTGGGTGCGGCCGCACATTTGATTTCTGCGGGCGCACAATTATAGTGTGGTCCGCAGATCTTGATTGTCTTGAACTCCAAACTCTCTGAACCTTAACTTCTGTGGGTGCATAATTATTGTGCGGTCCGCATTTTGCATTGTAGCACTGTCAAAAAATTTTCTTGTTCTGCGGCCGTAGACAGAATTCTGTGGTCTGCACTTTAGCCTTTTTGCTTGATTTTTGTCCTTGTTCAAAATCACTCCTTCTTGAGTTGAATTTTATCACTTTGGCTCATTTTCCAATACTCTTGCAAGTAAGCATATTTCATCAGCTTTCGGGAATACCTTTAAGCATTTTTTAACTAAAACAAACTCAAAAGGCACAAATAAGTAGTCAAAATCCCCACTTATCATAGGGCCCTATTTTTTTGAGGCGTGAAGAGCCTCATCTTCCGGGGTTGCGACGGACGTGCCTTCTTCCACTGATGATAGAGGGAAGGTTGTCGCTGAGGAGGATGTTGGATCTAACTCCGACATGGATATAGACGAGCTGAGGATGATTGACGATGGGCTGATTCAGCTTGAAGTGAGGTTGGAAGGGGTACAAGGACTATTGCAATCTCGATGGATCGTAATCTTCTTGTGAACACCGAGGAGATAATTACTTCCCTTGTCCCTCTTTGTTCTGAAATCAAGGATACGACCCTCAAGAATATAGACGACCGCACCTTGTCGAATAACATTATTGGTCTCACACTTCGAGTAAGTATGTTCATTGTTTGTTGTTTTCCTTAGGTTTTGTTTTGTCGTAGGCCCTAACTCTCGTCATACGTTTTGTAGACGGTCGTCCTGGAGATCGAAAGTGATCATAGGGAGAAGATACATAAAGATATCTACATGAAGCTGAAGGACAAGTACTTCAGATGCCTTGAAAAGTACAGTGAGCTTCGATGCCGGCTATGCGAGAACGGTGATATGTGGGTCCTGAGGGAGGACTTGAATAAGAGGGACGAAGAGCTGATGCAAGTTATGGAGAAGTGCAGCATCCTTGAAGGGACATTGAGGAGAAAAAAGGAGGAGCTCGAGCTCAGTAGGGGCGTAGAGGCCCAATGCAGTGACCTCCAGGCCCAAGTGGTCCTCTTGCGGGGTCAGCTCGAAGAGTGTCAGTTCAGGGTGTAGGCTCTTAGTGGCGAGGTTGTCGAGCAGCAAGAGGAGTTAGAGAAGGCGAAGTCCGCTCGGTCGGAGGCTCTAAAGAAGGCGGAATCCCTTGAAGTGGCGATTCAAACTCTCCGTTCCGAGCGAGAGAATGATTTGACGACGGTAAGGCTCAAAGAAGAGCGGATCGATGAAATGATTAGGGAGTTGGAGAAATAGATCTCTAATTTTTATGATCAAGTTGTTACTATGGAGGCAGAGAAGGCCAAACTACTTGATCGGCCCTCTTCATCTGCGACTTTCAAATTTCCTAACATTCCTTGTGATTTGTACGAGTAGTGGATTCACACCAAAGCCCGGCTGGATGTGCTTCATGAGTTGCATGTAGAGGGATCCATTTCTGCTGTAGATTTTAAGGGTGCTCGTGCCAAAGCTCACGAGGATCGGATTGTGTATGGTTATGACCCGGATACTCCTCGTTCTGGTAAGGAAGAAGAAGGCAATAAGGATGTTGTAGATTGCCTCGAGGCCGAGGCCTGGTATGATTCAGTATACCCTCTGGTCGAGGATGGCAAGAGCGTTGGGGGCCGAGATGGTGAGGGTGTTGGTGGTCAGGGTGGTGATGCCGTTGAAGATCGAGCTGGCAAGAGCGCTGAAGGTCGTAATGGCGATGACCAGTAGTTTTATTTATAAATTTATGTATATTTTTGTCGGCGTCTTCATGAGCCTTTGTAAATATTTTAAGTATGAAATATCAAAGTTGTTCTTTGAATCTTTTTCCCTTCCCGTGGTTTATTTTTCTGTACCTGTATTTTTATTTTTATTGTTTTCTTTTTAGTTGGATGTGGCCTTGGAGCCGAATATTCATAGGTCGTGTGTGTTTCTTTGTTGAAAGGTGGTCGAGTGCCAGTAGGTGTTTGTTCGAACGAGGTCGAACATAACCGCGGTTGAGGGCCAGTAGGTGTTTGTTCGAACGGGGTTGAACATAACCTTTTGTTAGATTTGTGGTCGAGATTCGGTAGGTGTTAGTTCGAGCCTAGTCAAAAAAAATAATTTGCTAAATTATGCCCAAGGGCCGGTAGGTGTTATTCGAGTCGAGGTCAAACATAACCTTTTATTAAATCTTGACCGAGGGCCGGTAGGTGTTGTTCGAGCGAGGTCGAACATAACCTTTTGTTAAATCGTGGCCGAGGGCGGCATTGTTCGAGCGAGGTCGAATGTAACCTTTATATGAAAAAGGTGTACTGATAAACATAAGTTTCTTATTGCTTTGACATTGTTGCTTTGGTCACAAACTTGAAGAAAATTACATATTTTGGGTGTTGGCTGGTATTCCCGTCCCAATCTCAGTCTACCTAGTCCCTTCATTGTTTAACTTGGAAAGTATTGAGAAGTCCATCAATTAGAGTATTGAGAAGTCGAGTAATGAAATAGTAACAACGGTCCTACCCTCGTGTACTTCGACCCGAAGTGTTCCCTTTGCCGCCTAGTTAAAAACCTCTTTGAGAAAATCCAAATGGGACAAAACTCAAGTGAAGGAAAAAGAGTACGACTTGGGGAACACTTTTTGTCTCAGAATTTGAAGTATTTGAGGTGGCTGATGTTTCAGTTGTTTGTTAGTCGCTTTCCTTTCATTGTCTCTAGTTTGAACGAACCCTTGTTCGCTTTGGTTGTGATTTTGTACGGGCATCCCATTTTGTTCCCAGCTTGCCTTCCCGGGGGTAGTCTTTGCTCGCTTGAGTTTTGGCTTTCAGTACGTAGTCCCTGACTTTAAGTGGTCGAACCTTTGCTTTCTTGTTGTAATAGTGTTCTGCTTGTTGTTTTTGGGCGGCCATTCTAATGTACGCCATATCTCTTCGTTCGTCGATTTCATCGAGTTCCTGCCTTCTGCTCCCATCATTACTTATGCCGCTTTCGTAGTAGTACCTTAGGCTGGGTTCTCCGAACTCGACCGGCATTACTACCTCAGTCCCATAGACCAAAGAGTAGGGCGTCTCTCATGTGCTCGTCTTCGGAGTTGTTCGGTAGGCCCATAATACTTCTAGTAGTATTTCCAGCCACAGTCTCTTGGCATCTTCGAACTTTTTCTTGATGATGTTTAGTATGGACTTATTGGAGGATTCTGCTTGCCAGTCACCCACTGGGTGATATGGGGTTGAGAGTATCCTCTTGATATGCCATTTCTCGATGAACTCAGCGTTTTTCTTTTCTGTGAATTGGGGTCCGTTTTCACAGCTGATTTCCTTGGGTAGGCCGAATCGGCATATGATGTTTCTCCATATAAAGCTGATTACCTCATGTTCCCGTATTTGGGCAAATACTCCTACTTCCACCAATTTAGAGAAATAGTCAGTCAAACCAAAATGAATCGTACATTACCTCGCCCTGCTGGGAGTGGGCCCACGATGTCCATTCCCTATTTGATGAACGGCCATGGGGAGGTGATAGTGGAGGTGTTTGCCTGCTTGGTGAATCATTGGTGCGTAGTTTTGGCATTGTTCGCATTTCCTCAAAAAGTTTACTATGTCTTCTTTCATGGTGGGCCAATAGTATCCCGCCTGTATATGGCATCTGACCAGTGCTCGATTGCTGGAGTGAGCGCCGCAATGGCCTTCATGGATTTCTTCGAGGATGCGCTAGGTTTGGTTCGGGCCCAAACATTTTGCCAGGATTCCACCATAAGTTCTCTTGTATAGGTCGCCACGAAGGGGATTGTATCTGGCCGCATACATTCTTAGTTTCTTGGCGTCTTTATTGTCACCCGAGAGTGTGCCGTCCTGCAAATATGCGATAATACGATTGCGCCAGTCCCAAGTTAAGTTTATGATGTTTACCTCAATTTGGTCTAGTGACGAGTTGAGGAGATGGACTATGCTTTTATCTCCGGTTGCGATGCTTTAGGCAGTTGCGGCTAGTTTGGCGAGGCCATCTGCTTCGGCATTCGGTGCTCGTGGGATCAGATCGAGCTGGCATTCATTGAACTTAAGCAGTAATTTACAGATTTCGGTCTGGTATTTTTTCAACCTTTGTTCCTTGATTTGGAAAGTCCCTATGACTTGTTTGGCTACGAGTTGGGAGTCACAGCGGAGTTTCAACCGTTTTGCCCCATAATTGAGTGTTACCCTCAACCCTGCAATTACGGCCTCATATTCGGCCTCGTTGTTAGTCATATTTGGGCACCTTATGGACTGGCGAATTACTTCGCATGTAGGGACCTCGAGTACGAGTCCCACTCCGGACCCTAATGCGTTGGATGCGCCATCGGTGTATAGGACCTAGAGGTCTTGTGGTTGGAGGGAAGCTTGGACGGATTCCCTCTTGAATTCAAGCATTATTTTTGTGCTGAAGTAGGCGACAAAGTCAGCGAGCACTTGAAATTTTATTGTCGTTCGCGGCTGGTATGTGATATCGTGCTCACTTAGCTCGATGGCCCATTTGGCCAGCCTCCCCGATAGCTCGAGTTTATGCAAAATTCTTCTCAGGGGAAAGGTCGTGACGACCAAGATGGGGTGGCACTGGAAATATGGTCTAAGCTTTCGTGAAGCTATGACCAAGGCCAGAGCCAATTTTTTGAGGTGCGGGTACATTGTCTCGGCGTTGACGAGTGTTTTGCTAATGTAATAGTTTGGAAATTACGTACCTTTCTTCTCGAGGATAGACGAGGAGATGGCTAGATAGATGAGGAGTTGCTCCCCCGGTTCGGGTTTTGTACGCAGAGATCATGATGATAGGTATGCCTTCAGTTCCCGTAGAACCTGGATGGACTCGGGAGTCCATTCAAGGTCGTCATCCTTCTTGAGTACGCTAAAACATTTGTGGCATCTATCTGATGACCGCGAGATGAACCTTGATAGTATGGAGATTCGACCAGTCAACCTTTAGACTTGCTTTTGGGTGGTTAAGAGTTCTGGTATCCCATCGATAGCTTTGATTTGGTCTAGGTTGAACTCGATCTCTCGTTGCGACACCAGAAAACCCAAGAATTTTCCCGAGGCTACGTCAAATGCACATTTATCCGGGTTCAGCTTCATTCCGTACCATCTGAGTATGTCGAAAGTTTCTTTTAAATTATCGATGTGATCCTCTTCCTTTTCATACTTGACCAACATATCACTATATATACCTTCATGGTCTTACCGAGCTAGTTGTTGAACATCTTTGTTACCAATCTTTGATAAGTAGCCCCCGTATTTTTCAACACAAACGACATGACCCTATAGAAATACGTTCCTTGGTGGGTGATGAACGTGGTCTTCTCCTAATCTTCTTCCTACATAAGAATTTGGTTATAGCTTGAGTAAGCATCCAAGAAACTCAATAGTTCGTGTCCGGCTATTACGTAGATGAGTTGGTCGATATGGGGTAATGGGAACGAATCCTTCGGACATGCTTTGTTCAAGTCTGTGAAATCCACGCACATCCGCTATTTCCTATTTTCTTTTTGACCATACTATATTGGTGATCCACTTGGGGTACTTCGACTCCCTTATGAGCCGTTCTCTAAAAGTTGTATCACCTCTTCGCGAACTACATTGTTGATGGCGGAGTTGAACTTATGCCTGACCTGTCTTACTGGGGTTGAATGGGTCGACATTTAATTTGTGTGTAGCAATTTTCTTTGGGATGCCCGGCATATCTGTATGGCTGAAAGCAAACAAATCTGCATTAGCGATTAAGAATTGACTGAATTTATCGGGTTCCCGGAGTTTGCAGCCGATATAAGCCTTCTTGCTATGGTCGTTGGGATCTAATTGAATAGGGTCGAGGTCTTCTATGGCCCAACTTGTAGCCTCGATCGTGTCGGGGTCCATGATGATGTCCCTGATTTCTTCTTTTGTCGACCTCGACCTTGTTGATTTCTATGCCTCTTTTTGCTAGTCTTTTTTTCTGTTGGGTCCCCGTGCTGTCTAAGGCAATGCAGTAGCATTCCCGGGATGTGCGTTGTTCTCCGCATATGCTGAATATTCCCTATGGTGTTGGGAATTTAATTACTTGGTATAGGCTGCAGGGATGGCTCTCATGGGATGTATCCCATGGTCGTAACACGATGGCGTTATACGTGGTAGCCTGCTCCATGATATGGAATGTCATCTCTAGAGTCACGCCCCCGGCCAAGACGATGAGTGTAATTTCCCCGGATGTCCGCTCAACTACATTATTAAAACTATTTAGCGTGATACGGCGCGGCACTATCTTATCATCGAGTCTCATTTGGGTAAGGACTCGGGGATGGATAATGCATGTGCCACTTCCATCGTCCACCATGATGTATTTCACATCGGTATCTAAAATGCGTAAAGTAATAACGAGGGCATCATTATGAGGAAAAGTCAAATCGTCGGCATCCGACTCGTTGAAGATGATACTTTCTTCGAGTCCGTCGTGTTGTTCGCGCGTGATAGACCATTTGAGCTTGTAAGTAGTAGTGAAGTTTACGTCATTGATAGAGTCGTCGCCACCGCCGATTATCATGTTGATAATGCAGGCTAGCGATAGCGGCTTTGGTGGGCCATGATGTTCACATCCTCTGGCGAAGTTGTTTCTCCCCTTATTGCTTAACAGCTCTCTGAGATGCCCTTGTCGCAACATGTTTACGGCTTCTTGTCTGAGGATGCAATCTTCTGTTTTGTACCCACGTTCCTGGTGGAACTCACAGAGGGCGTCGGATTTTCTAGTGTTCGGATCTGATCTCATCTCGGCAGCTACTTCACCTTTGTTCCGAGTTTCTCAAGAGCATAGACTATTTCTGTAGGCGACACACAAAAATTGTGAGAAGATAATAAAAGGGGCATACCTCTTTCATTTCGGTGAGTCCATGTCCTCGGCCTGGATGTGCCTGCCTCATAGCGGGGGGAAGGGGCGGTGGCCTCCCTGCATATGGTTTATGTCGCTCCCTACTGGGTCGTAGAACCGAGTGATCCCTCTTTATGTTGTTTCTTCATTCTTTTCTGGATCCGTTTTTCACCGATGCTAGCCGATGAGTTGGTCCGTTGAGGTCGTCCTCGTCTACTCGGACCTCAGCGCAATAAGCATTATGGATTTCGTCCCAAGTGGTTGGAGGATATTTCATTAATCGACTCAACAGTTTTTTGGTTGCTCTTGAACCATCTCTGCTCAACCCGTTCTGGAAAGCGGCGACCACCATACCTTCGGATACGTTCAGTAGAGTCGTCCTTACTCTGTTGAATCGGGCGAGGAAGTCCCTAAGTCCCTCTCCCAAGGACTATTTAATAGTGAATATGTCATTTACTCTGGCTTCAGCCTTCTTGGCTCCGGCATGGGCGGCTACGAACTTATCAGCCATTTCCTCGAAAGTCTCTATGGAGCGGGCTGGGAGCTGTGAATACCATATTAATGCTCCTCCAGTAAGGGTCTCGCCAAACTTCTTTAGCAAAATAGAGGACACTTGTTCCTTAGTGAGGTCGTTTCCTTTCACGGCGGTGACGTAATGAGTCACATGATCCTCAGGATCAGTCGTTCCGTCGTATATTCTGAGGTACGACGGAATTTTGAAGGTCTTTGGTATGGCAAGCGGGGCTGCATTTTCGTTGTATGACTGCTCTATGAACCTGTCGGTGTCCCTCTTTGGCAGCATCTTAGGAGCGCCTGGTATCTTGTCGACCTGTTCTTGGTGCTCTTTCATCTGGTCTCGGAGTGCTTTGCTTTCATTCTCCATTTCTTCCATTCTTTTTAGAACGGTAGTGAGAGCGTTGTCACCTGCACTGTTAGTAATATTGTGGGTTATACATGTCGTTGGAGGGTTTGGTTAGTTGCACTGCTAGTCTGTTTGTTGTATCATGTAAGCCCTTGCAGTTTCTACAGTTATGCCTGGAGCAGGTTTGTTGAGGACGCTCACTAACGTGTCGATCAGCGATGCTTCGAGGAGTTTTTACACAGCTGGGGGCGTCCCTTCTTCTGTAGACGTGAGGCCCCTCTTCCACTGGGTTTTGTTATGCTGCAGTGTGGGGGAGGTGACCTTTCGCGCCTAGGGAACGCGTTGGGCGTCGCATTCTCGCCTGCTGTTTCGCAGCTTTCGTTGATAATATTCATGAGTTTGGTTGGGAAGTCACTTGTTACTTTTGTCCTTTCTCCTTGGTTACCTGCCATGTGGGGTTTTGTATGCACAAAGAAAGGAGATCTTGGGGGCTTTTGATGTTAGTGACTTACGATAATCGTAGATCTAGAGGGAACTAAAATTTTTAACTAAGAAATTCCCACAGACGGCGCCAATATTGTTTGACCAAAAATATAGATCTTGGTTCAACTAATTAGATTTATACAAATGAGGGATAATCTTAGCTAACGATAATATCCCAAAGATGGAGCTCTAAAAAGCGCAATGAATACTACGTAGATGTATTTTAATAATGGTGGCAGCATACAATCAATGTTCCAGGAATCAAAGGCAATAATGTAGCATTCAAAATCAATAAATAACAATAAATGATATTTAAGTAAATAAAATGAATGAATCACCCAAGAAAGAAAAGAATCATTGAATGTTCTTTCTGACAATGATGAGTGATGGATAAACCTTTGAATATCTGAGTTGTTCTCGAATTTAGTGGAAAAGTGTAGACAAGAATCTTAGTAAAAAGGTGATATTTGTAAGCTTGCAATGATATTCGATTCTCTCTAATGTCAAAGTGTATTTTTACAAGTGAATATCACATGTCCTCTATCATTGTGTCTTTTTCTTTTTTTATTTATAAGGAACATGTTCCTAAAAAATCCTAATAGTACAAGTGCGGGGAATATCCACTAGAATATTCTTTTTAATGTCTTATCTTGAAACTAGCCGTTATAATCCTTGTTGACTCCTCGACTTCGGCCATTGTTAACTCTTCGATCACAGACTTCGTCGCTTCTTAGGTCATTTCGACAAATGACGACTTGGGAACGTTTCCCCCCGTATTACCTTAGCTTAAATATCCTAAAAATAGATTTTGACTCATACAGGCACCTGCATTGGAACCCAAAGTAAAATGCTCCCTAATACAGCCGATTTTATAATTTTAACAAGAAATTAAAACAATAATTCACTAAACTAATCTCTAGTAAACTCACTAAAGGACACCCTTCACTTGTAAAATATTTCTATGATGGGTTGATAACAGAATCCCGTACAGAGTGATACAGACCCATGCTTACGATCTGAGCTAACAGACACAGCAAAATCCTACTATATAAGTACGTGTAAAAAAGAACTAGTAGGTCAAAAGGAAGGAAGAAACCACAGTAAAAAGAAGAAAGTGGGGCCCTGTTCACCTCGTCGACAGCCCACTGACTTTGACTCCTACAGTTAAAAAAATCCTACACAAATTCCCAGCAAAGGCCAAAGGAAATTGAATTGACAAAGTAGCCCTCAAAACCTCATTGGAATTACAGTAACAACTGTAATTTTATTGATGTTTTGATTGTGGGATTCTAAGCTTGAGACCAATTTGAGTCAAATGTCTCTGGCATATCCGCATTATGCTTTAACGACTGCTCCAATCTTCAAAAGAAGAGAAAAAACACCCGACTTTTCTATTTTATCTTCTTTTTTCCTTAAAAATAGCTTACGTAGAAACTTAGGAACACCTCAATTATTTTACCGAAGACGCACTAGTTATCTCCTCTAAGATATAAACGTGACCCAAAGTTAACACACTTCATTAACGACCAGGCCAAATTAAAATATATAATTTTCACTTTCATGTTTACTCTATATAATCATAAATGACAAGGACTAGAAAACATACAAATTCTTTTCCGGTTATAACACGACCACCAAAGAAATGGTGCAGAAAGGACAACCCCATTTATTGTAAACTCACTCTATCAGCAAAAGAGGGACAAATTCAACAAACCCACGCCAACTCCAACACAGTAAAAGGAGGAAAGGGCAGAAAAACAAAAGTGAGCAAAGACAGGACTGGACCAGCCAGCGCATCTTTAGTCTCTGCTTTCTCCCCTTTTCATGTTACTCTCAGTATACAAAAACTCTCTTCCTCTGCCCCCAATGCAATGCCTCTTTCTTTCTTTCTTTCACTGCTATCAAAAGAAAAGCAACCAAAATGACAGCACCACCACCACCCCCCGCCGACCCCAGCAGCAGAGATGACAGAGACATAGTTCTTCCGTGCAGTCACTTTACTATAAACATCATAAATAACAAGAATTTAGACATCCACACAAATATATATTTTTCATAATCTATTCAACCTCCTCATCCTATATGCTGTACACTTTTGATTATTTAAAAGTCCTTTCCTCCCTCACTCCAATCTTTTTTGAATCTCACTGAGAAAACTTGCTCAGTTCCCTATGCTCATCTTTCAAATCTTCACATTCCTTGGTAACCCAAAAAAGAAAAAAAATATCCCTAAAACTAAAACAAAAAATAACTCATATTACCTTCTTACCCACCCCCATGGAATGTACACAGAACTTACACTCAACCAGTGGCTGATCCATAAAATTCAGCCACTAACCCCACCAAGCACCGCGCATGAATAGTATATCCGAGCCAAAAAATGTCTTCGCCCATGACTGCCGGAGCCAATATTTTTTCCGATTATGACCACCGGTAGCAGCCGCCACTCACCCATTCCAGGCAATGTGCTTTACACCACTTGGGATTCCAGATTCATTGAAGAATCTTTATAATTTAACACTTTTTGTTTGCTGTTTGATTTTTTCATTCTCTTGCCCTATCACCTGTCTTCGACAAAAATTCTGCCTATGAAATTCCGAAACCTCTTCGAGTAGAGTTTTGGATCTACAGCTGAGATTGAGGTTGGGTCAGCTTGCAAGGATTTGTAAGCATGCTCGAGCTTCTTGCTAATATCATAATCCTGCAGGATGTCAATGATCCCAAAGTACAGGACTACTTCGTAGACTTCCCCACGTGAAGGAGGCAAATTACAGAACCCACCGGGAGTATACTGATCAAAATCACTCCTTCGTGCCACCCGCTCTGCTCTAGCAGGCATGTTAGCACCCAACTTAATTAAGGGCTTCCTGTAAAGATACAAGTAACTTCAAAATCAGGAATGGTTTGAGAAACAAAACTATCTTAAACACACACAAGTATTAGGGCAACATGGACAAAGCAATGTAAATTAGCAAGCTTTTTACTCTATCAGAAAACACTGTCGTCGTGGCTGCAAAATCTTATTTTGTGGTATCACAAGTGATTCTCAAGAAATTGCTTTCCACATTAACTATAGTGCTAAAATATATATTAGCAATAAATTAAAGTCAGTAAGGAGTTTCAATTTTGCCCGAAAAATACTGTAGTAATTTAAGTTTACAACTCGAGGGCAGTTATAGCAGTTGAAGAGCAATATAATATAGTAAGACATGCTTCTTATCCAGGGTTTAAATAATAACACCTTGGTCCAGTTGTTCCCATAAAAAATGTTGTCTACTAATCCCTCAAAAAAGTTGCAGCAACAAACCAAGCAATCTCTCACTAATTCCAACTACCAATCTCAAATTCATGGAGAATCATCACAATCCAAAGACTACTTAGTGACAGAAGAACTAGCGTCAATATAGCCCCTAATGACATACAAATACAAGCACAGACGTTAATAGAGCAATGGACTACTATTTTCCTTCAAGGTGTCTGGTAGGAAGGTCTTAACGCGCTACTTCTCTGCAATCTTTTTAGTTCTACATTTATTGTAAGCCTCAAAAAGAAAAATGTGTAAGTCACCAAGGAATTGTGAATCGGAAAAAAAACATAAAGTATCTCCATCATATCGAGATTTCTTCAAGTAATGCCACAGAACAAAAGTAAACTCCAGGACAATAGCTAATTAACAGCAGCCAGAAGGACTATGCTTACCGGCCAGCAAGAACTCTATCCATGTCTTGTAGCTCAGCTTCAAGGAAACGACAACCACGCATAAACTTCTCATTTTGGTATGAATCATTCTTACCTGAAAAGCAAGCAGAGATTCCTTTTATTGTTGTTCTGGACTCCACATTATTACACCAGCTTTAGAATAAATCTCTTACAAATGTGTAACCTACCAGTACGCAAGAGGAATGGTGACAAACCCATCTTGTCACCTGTATTATCATCTCGGAAGTGAAGACCAACCAAGAGACTGTAGTCCATGATTCGCTCAGCTTCCAAAAATTCACAATCACGATCGATTTGTCTGCAACGAAGTTAAACCAATTGAGTCATGAAAGTACAGAATGACGGAATAAATTTTGTGACAACGGAATTCCCATACTTACTTGATCAGGTCCTCATACCAGTTCCGCTGGAGACGGAACACATAGTTCAGATCAAGGTCCTTAAGGGTAGTGGTTTCATCAATTTCTCCTTCTGGTTTATCTGTTGTGCGGCCATGCGAGGAACCTTTCAGGTCAAAGCGTCTGTGAATACGATATTCTGAGCAGAACATGTTGCCCATTACAATGAACCGCGTCTGCACCCAATCAAAGCATACAATATCAGACATGAACAAAGAGTCTAAGTTAATTTCAATTCTGACAGACATACCTTGACACCACCAACTGGTTTGACGCAGTGGACACCATAGAATTTTGTGACAAGTGTATTTTCATAACGACAAACATGTTGATAGTAACTTGGTAGCATCTTAATAAGCACCTGAATAAAGATTGCAAAATTCAAACCCATTAGAAAATTGAGCATGTCATCATCATTGTTTAACAGAGACAAATATCTCATATACCCAAGCCAAAAACAATTAGAAATTAGAATGAAATATACAGATAACCAACCACAGTATGACGACCTGTTTCACGAAATGTATCAATTCAAGTGCAAGTCAAAGAGGTAGGCAACTAACCTTGACTTCTGATTTTTTCACTGTTTTGATCATAAACCTATCATCCTGAGTCAAATAAAAGAAGCTTCCACTCTTCCCCGGAGAAGAAAGCTCTCTCAGGGCATCATTTCCACATATTGCTAACATGTAATCTGCAGGATCCACTTGGAATAGTTCCCTCAAATGTCTGTATAATCCAACAACCAACCAACCACTTTAAAGTCTTTCATGGTTTTTAACAAAGATCAAGTAATACAATATAAAATACAACTTATAATTTACATATTTCAAGAAATGAATACCTAAACACCACCGGGCAATAATCCTTCCAACGGAAATCAGTAGATTGATGAGGGGGTGTAATCTTGGACCCTTCAGGAGGAAACCTAGTCCAGAACTTCTCATTAGGATCAAAATCACTAGTTTTAAGATCCCGCAATATCGAAGCATGCTTCCCAACTGAATACCTGTAAAAACCACCATGGATTCAGCTATACAACAATTTTATAATCAAGAAAAAATCAAACTGAAATAGAACAACATCCAATATACTGGCAATCCACAACTTCATTCTAATTAATATTACCTAATGCCCAACTGGAGATTGAGCATCAAATCATAATTCTTATGCCCTTTGGATATAGTCTGTCCTGGCTTCTTTTCTTCTCTGCTAAAGCAACAAGGATTTCTCCTAAACTGCTTAAGTCCGTCTCGATTGAACCCGAATCCATCCCTGTAAATCATGGAGGCCTCCACACTATCAATAATATCACAAGTAATATCACCAGCTTCACCATCAGATTCCCAAATGCATATCCTTGGAAAATTTCTTTCTGTCACGCTTCCCCTTGCTCCATCTACTGATGACCTTTTCTTCCCCATATTCATCACTACAACCCCACCACCACAATCATCATTTTCCATTAATGGTGCTGCTAACTTATGCCCAAAAAATCCCCCCAAAAAAGCATCCTCTTTAACACTGAAATCAGTACTATTATTAGTACTAGTCTTATTGTTGTTTGCTGGATAAAAAGTACCATTAAGAATTTGGCTATGCTGTTGCTGATTCTTGGTCCAACACCCAATATAGCAACTCCCATCAGGCCAAGTGAAAACCCCATGACCTTTAGGAACACCACTTTCCCAATTCCCATCATACCTATTCCCATTTGCCCAAATTAAAACACCTCTACCATGAATATCCCCATTTTTCCATTCACCAACATACTCATTACCATTTTTCCAAACATATCTCCCTTGTCCATCTTGTAAATTCCTCTTCCAGTGCCCTTCATAATAATCCCCATTACTGTAGTGTTTTTGCCCGTAGCCATGTTTTCGATCCGCGGACCATGAACCTTTATACATATCCCCATCGGATCCGATAAACGTACCCGAACCCTCCATCCGACCTGACTTGAATTCGCCTTCGAATGTAGCTCCAGATGGCCACGAGAACTTTCCTTTTCCGGATGCTTTGCCTCTTTTCCACTCCCCTTCGTACATACACCCATCTTTCCATAAATACTTGCCGGATCCATGAGGTGAACTGCCGGAGAAGTTACCTATGTACAGATCCCCGTTAGGAAGGTGCTTTTCAACTGCGTTTGAGGTTGTAGTAGTGCTAGTACTGGTTGTACCGAATGCTGTAGTGATTGTACTATCCGTAGGAATGATTCTCCGGGATGCTGCTTGGGATTTGCTCCGAGGAATGATGATAACTGACCTCGGTGTTGTAGCTGTAGTCGTTTCTAGTATCTTCTCCTTTTCCTCCTCATCCACTTCCTTAGTAATTTTCGATAATATCAAAGTCTCAGGCATTTCACCTTTTTCGTCAATAATGTCAAAAATGGTGTTCTAATACTGCAACTCGGTTTGAACTATTGCCGGAAATGGATTTGCCGGAGCATCTCCGGCGACGTCTATTTCTTCCTCTTTGCAATATCCGTCGGTGAATATGTATATTATTTTTTGGTTCTGGATTTTTTATTTTATTTTTTCTCTCTAGAGAGGGAAAGAGGATAGATAGAGAGAAAGAGAGAGGGGGGCACGATTGGCTTTGCTTTGCTGTTTTGGAAAGAACGATGTAAGAACTAAGAACTGAGAAAAAGAATGAATACAAACAGGAGTTTTGAGGGAATCACAAGAAAGAGAGAGAAATTAAGATGTAAGAAAAGAAATTATTAAAATTAAAATTCTACTAGTATACTAATAATAAAGTAGAGAGAGAAGGGGAAAAAATGAAGAAAGAGAAGTGGACACGGTGCCCCAAGGAAATGTGAACTGTGGGAGAGGGGGGAGGGGAGAGGTTTGCTTTTAGTTTTGGTTAATTGAACAAAAATGTCAATTACACTTTCCACACACTACTCCCTAGTGAACTTAAATGCTACATCTGTCCAACTAATTTGATTTATTTTCATTAATGAAATTAGTGGTGAAGAAATTTGTTGTTTTCATAAGAACTTCTTTACAGTTATAAAAAAAAAAAAAAATTATTTTATCTATCTCAAAGTAGTAAAAATTTTAAAAGCTGGATCGCAGTTGATACAATTAATGCTGAAGAAAAGGTTGTAGAAATTAGAAAGAGTTTAATCTAATAAAAAATATTTATATAATTGGATCATTTACAATATAATTACAAGTAATACAATTTAATAAGTATAAGTTTTAGGGTTTAGGGTTATATATATATATATATATATATATATATATATATATAACACCTAAATCCAATTTGAAATTATCCTACACAAGCTTCCTAGAGTATATTTTATAGTATTTGGAATTGGAAATGACATCCCATTGTAGTAAACTCCCTCCCTCATTTTTTGAACAAATCTCGGCCTTGTACTTCTAAATCTACACCAGAGATCCTTATGTATATTTCCAGATCAGAAAAACCAAGGCAAACAGCTGTTGGTTGTTGGTAACTTGGTATTGCCTTAATGATATGCACTTTCGAAATCAAATCTTGTTTTAACCTAAATTGTCTAATCAAATCAGTTTTTTTTTCCTAAGCTAAAATTCCCAAACTTAGGAGTATATAACAACAACAACAACAACAACTCAGTATAATTTCACTAGTGGAGTCTGGGGAGGGTAGTGTATACGCAAACCTTACCCCTATCCTGGGATAGAGAGGCTGTTTCCAAAATGACCTTCGACATCCTTCCCTCCAAGAACTCCTCACCTTGCTCTTGGGATGACTCGAACTCACAACCTCTTGGTTGGAAGTGGAGGGTGCAAGAGCAATATTATTCAAGGAAAAGTGAGCCTGATTTTCTAATCCAAATATTGTTCTCTCTAGTATTACACCTTTCTTAATTCCAAAAATAATTGCAGAAGCTTGATAAAAAAAATAACTAGTGCAGTGTTTACCCGAAAAATCGGATAATATTAAATTTGTGTATGGTTCTAAAGATATGTGATACGATTTGATACAAATCGTATAGAGAAATAGAAATATGTGTATTCTTGACTATGAGAATGGGAACAGTGAGCAAAAAGAATGAATAAAACAAAGCAAAACAAGCACAAGGACATATCTTTCAATATCAGAAGTAATCTTTTGTTACAGTGTATTCTTCGTCCTCTATGCTTACAAGGATTCCCCCTTTTATAATAGAGGGATCCTACTTTATTTATAATAAAATAAAGCGTGGAGGACTCATGATTAATTGTCTCTTCCTCGATTCCCGCCAAGATTCTCTCTCTTAGTGCGGTCATAACGGCTCTTGTCTGTGAGCTCGACACTGGCTCGAACTCGTAATTGGGTCGAGCCCTCGGTTTTGGCTTGAGTTTGACCTCCGGGGTGGGCGTAGCGCATTTCTGACCTCGAAGCAATGCCTTGCAGATCGATTTGGTCACGGGCTGGATAAAAGTATCGAGCCGACTCCTCGATCAGCCTTCGGACTCGAGGCTCGTTTGTACTGCCTTCGGAACTCATCCCAAAATCCCACTCCGGTTGCTTACCATTTGAACTCGATCGAACGTAAGGAAGCCGAAATCTATTTCGACCGTATACAGATAGTCCCCTCGTTTCTCAGGAAGGATGTGGTGAGAATCAATATGATCTTCGACGGTTCGATCGAGTTATAAGCTAACGTTTTCACAAGGCTCGATCATGACGTATGTGATAGCTGTCTCATCGATTTAATCTTTTCAAGGTATTTAATGCATGTCAGACGGTGGTCGGCCACCTCTGATATTGAACCGTCACGATGCAAGCCTATAAATAACCCCTCCATTTAACATTTATCACTTTTACATCTTTCACTCTTCCAAATTTTCTTACCCTTTCTCTCTATTTTGCCGCTTGCATAGCCCATCTACACCAACTTTTCATCTTCCTTTACCTTTCTTTCTCTCATATCAATGGCCAAAACTTCAAAAACTGTACCTCAGAAGGAGAAAGCTTCTTCTTCACGGCCGTCCGGCGACAAGGCGCCGGTGGAGCCGCCTACCTATGAGTATGTTCCCGGCCCGTGTACTCTGAAGATCGATTTTAAGGTTGAGAATCCTTCATCTGTTCCAGGTCGATGTGAGCATGTGTCGATGTACATGTGCTCGATAACGGAGGGTCATCTCGAGGCTATGAGGAAAGACTGCAACTGGGGTTCCGAGGTTGTGTTGCAAATTCCCTCCCCCGAAGAGAGCGTCATCACCCATGTGGAGGGGTTTTTAAGTGTTTACACCTACCCTTTCACGTTGGGTCCCGTCGACCCGGTGATCATCGATTTTTGCAAGAGATATCAGGTCACCCTTGGTCAAATTCATCCCTCTCTATGCGTATAGTAACCTTACTTTGCTTCTTCTCCAACAAGGTCGGGGGGCGGGAATTTTCCCTGAATCACCTCATATGACTGTATCGGCCTCAAATCTTTCGAGGACTAATCAGGCTTCATCGTCGGGCGTCGAAGGCTTTGATATCGAGCATCGACGAAGACAAGGATCGGGGTTGGATGGGCCGTTATATCCGGGTGAGGACTCGTGACCTCATTCCGGAAGAGAAGATGTCGTTCCCCGAGGAATGGAATTTCGACCGTAAGTGGTTTTCATAAGACGTTGCTTTTCGTATCTTTTTCCGATTTTATCTGATGTTTTTCTTCAACATACAGCTGCCCCTTGAATGCCACAAGCAGTACCCGACCTCGAGGATTGGGTTCGGAAGTTAGCCTTGACTTTCTCTTATGCCGAACGTGCTTGGCGTGATTTGACAAAAGGTAGATGGGAGGTCAAGAATCATGGTAAAGGTTACTTCTCGTGTTCTTCGAAATACTTTTTATTCTCCATTCGTCACCGATTTTCTTTCATACAGGTGTAACCAAGGATGCCGTTTTGAGGCCTTCGAGTGGTGAAGAAGGAACCAAGTCCCCGGTCCCGGAACCGGGGAAAGATAAGAAGCGAAAAGCTGTCTCTCGGCCAGAGGACCCCAAGCCCAAAACTTGAAGGGTGAGGAGGAAGTCAATCTCTCTTTCGATGGACTCGGTGCAACAACTGAGAGAAGAAGAAGAAGAAGAAGAATATGATGCCTCGGCTTTGGTGATCCGACCTGCGAAAGCTATCGAGGTTGCCAAAGCTTCTGAGCCGATGGCGGCTGTACCGGTCGGGGTTGGTTCCGGTACCCCGAGTCTCGATCAGAGCATCCCGGGCGATTCGCTTGGGACTGTGACAATGGATCATTTGCCTTCTCTTCCAACCTTTTCTGAGGAGGCGTTAAAGGAGGCTCGAGAATTGAAGACCCCCGATATGTGCGGAGGCTCTAGTGTAGGGGACCCTTTTTGGGATTGCTTTACTGGAGTCAATGATGTCTCCAACATTGATGATGCTTCTCTTCTCCTAGAAGAGGCCCAACATTTTATTTCTCGGGTAATGATTTTACTGTACTTGGTTTCTTCGTTCTTTTCCAAGCTTGACTTGTGTTCTTTTCCTACTATGCAGGCAATTAGCAGGTTTTGAGTCGACCTCAGCCAGTGCGAGGTTGAGCTTCAGAAGGTCTCGGGGGAGAGAGATGCTCTACGGCTTCTTTGCAGCCAAAAGGACGAGACTATAAAGGACCACCAAGCAGATTTGGCTAAGGCTCGTGAAGAAGAGGACGAACTAGATAAGCAAGTGAGCCTCGTTCTGTTAGAGTATGGGTTTGACTCAACTGTGGAAGTTAACCATTCGTTATCTCAGCTGCAGCAAAAAGTTGAAAAGATCGGGTTACTTCGGGAAGAAGTCGATCAAATCAAGGCTGAATGTAATCGGTGGAAGGAGACTATCGACCGCCTGGCTGTGGAAAAAGAAACCATCTTGGCCAAATTAGTATCGCCCGATGTTCAGCTTCGAAGCGTCAAGCAAAAGGGTTCGGCTCAGGCTAAGAGGATCGAGAAGCTTGAAACACGGCTTGTTGAGGCCAAGGCGGAGGTTGAGTCATCGAAAGTCATGGTGGACAAGTCCATTGTCGTGTATCGGGCTGATGCCGAGGCTACTCAGATGGAGGCACGAGAGGCGGCGGATACTGCCGACACTCGAGCACATTGGGTTGCCGAACTTGCTAAGTGTCGGTCTCGGAGGGAGACCCTCGAGGAGATACACGTTCGAGGTTTCGACCTTGCTGAAGAGATAAAAAAGGCTAAAGAGCTCGAAGCTGAAGCTGAAACCTTGGCTTCTGATGGCGATGATGATGATGGTAGTAAGAGCGGATCCGAGGACCGTGGGGAGCCCGATAGAGAAGAAACCGCTCCTGAGGATGACCGTGAAGCTTAGTCCTTGGTTTTTTCATTTGTAATCAATCGTGTAGATAATTTTGTATATAGACAACTTTGCCGACCTGCTTCTGTTTTGTGAAGTTTTTATACATGCCTTATAAATGTTTTCACAATGATTTAAACAACTTAATCAAATTCTGGATTTTGTAGCCTCTATAATCGAGCGACCGCTTATTTGAATTTGAAGTGGTGTAGCCCTTAGGCGTAATGGTCGAGTGAGTGCTTGCTCGAACTCGAAGTAAAAGTAGCTCGTAGGCTTAGTAGTCGAGTGAATGATTCGAACTCGAAGTAATGTAGCCCGTAGGCGTAATGGTCGAGTGAGTGCTTGCTCGAACTCGAAATAAAGTAGCCCGTAGGCTTAGTAGTCGAGTGAATGATTCGAACTCGAAGTAATGTAGCTCGTAGGCGTAATGGTCGAGTGAGTGCTTGCTCGAACTCGGACTAACGTAGCATGTATGCTTAGTAGTCGAGTGAATGATTCGAACTCGAAGTAATGTAGCCCTTAGGCGTAATGGTCAAGTGAGTGCTTGCTCGAACTCGAAGTAAAAGCAGCCAGTAGTCGAGTGAATGATTCGAACTTGAAGTAATGTATCCCGTAGGCGTAATCGTCGAGTGAGTGCTTGCTCGAACTCGAAATAAAGTAGCATGTAGGCTTAGTAGTCGAGTGAATGATTCGAACTCGAAGTAATGTAGCCCGTAGGCATAATGGTCGAGTGAGTGCTTTCTCGAACTCGAAATAAAAGTAGCATGTAGGCTTAGTAGTCGAGTGAATGATTCGAACTCGAAGTAATGTAGCCCATAGGCATAATGGTCGAGTGAGTGCTTGCTTGAACTCGAAACAAAGTAGCCCGTAGGCTTAGTAGTCGAGTGAATGATTCGAACTCGAAGTAATATAGCCCATAGGCATAATGGTCGAGTGAGTGCTTGCTCGAACTCGAAATAAAGTAGCCCGTAGGCTTAGTAGTCGAATTTATCTTAACTCTGTTTGTGTAATAAATCTCCAAATAAAGGAATTTTTCTCGGATATAAGATGTCGGTAAAGAGGACAACTTTCTTTGTAAGTCACTACACATGTGTTTATGTTTCGTGCTTGGGTTCGGGCCAACTACATGAGCATGGTTCGTTTTGACCATTTGGCTCTTACAACTTTTCCTATTGGAACCCTGTTGTTGCGAAATAACTTTCTTGCATCAGAACTTGATATATTTGAAGGCTAATGCCCCTTAGTATTCGAGGTCGATTATAAAGAGGCCCCGGATACTGTTGTAAGTGCAGCACGATCTTTGGTTGCCTCATTAAAAACCTTGCCGAAAAACCCATTTGGGATAAAACCGGTCTAAGAAAAAAAGAGTGCAACGTGTGCTTTCGGACCTTAGCAGTAGTATCGTTTTAGATGTGACACATTCCAATTGCTTGATAGCTGTTTGCCGTTTATAATGCCGAGCATGTATGATCCTTTTCCGACGTTCTCGAGAACCTGATATGGTCCTTCCCAATTTGGTCCTAATTTTTTCCTTTGTTCGGATTTCGGGTATTGATGGTGACTTTCCTTAGTACTAAGTCCCCGGGCTTGAAATGGCGGAGCTTGGTTTTTCGATTATAATATCTTTCGATTCGCTGCTTTTGGGCGGCCAATTGGACGAGAGCAGCTTCTCGTCTTTCGTCTGATAATTCGAGGCTAGTGTTCATAGCCTTGTTATTTGATTCTTCCGTCGTGTATCAAAATCTGGTACTGGGTTCGCCGACTTCGACTGGTATCAATGCTTCGGACCCATATACTAAGGAGAATGGGGTCGCCCCCGTACTGGATTTCGACGTCGTTCGATATGCCCAAAGGACTTCGGGTAGGATTTCTCTCCACTTTCCTTTAGCATCGTTCAGCCTCTTCTTTAGGTTCTGAATGGTGGTTTTGTTCTTTGATTCGGCATGTCCGTTCCCACTAGGGTGATACGGTATTGATGATATCCTTCTTATTCTGTGTTCTTCAAAGAATTTCGTCACTTTGCTGCCCACAAATTGTTTACCATTATCACATACTATTTCATCGGGTATCCCGAATCGGCATATGATATGATCCCAGATAAAGTCTATAACTTCTTTCTCTCTTACTTTCTCGAACGCATGTGCTTCAACCCATTTAGAGAAATAGTCAGTCATAAATAAGATGAATTTGGTTTTACCTGGGGTCGATGGCAGAGGGCCGACGATATCCATTCCCCATTTCATGAATGGCTATGGGGATATGACCGAGTGAAGTTGCTCTCCGGGTTGATGGATCATTGGTGCAAACCTTTGACATTTGTCACATTTCAAACAAATTCCCTCGTGTCTTTGCCCATATCGATCCAATAATACCTTGTCCTGATTATTTTTTGGACTAATGAATCGGCACCGGAGTGATTCCCACAAGTACCCTCTTGCACCTCGCGTAAGATGTAATCGGTATCTCCTGGACCCAAGCATGCTACCAATGGTCCATCAAATGTCCTTCGGTATAACGTTCCATCTGAAGCCACCGTGAATCGAGCAGCTTTAGTCTGTAGGGCTCTTGAGTCTTTAGGTTCTGATGGGAGCTTTCCGTTCTTTAAGTATTCAATATACTTATTTCTCCAATCCCAGGTTAAGCTTGTAGAATTTATCTCGGTGTGACCTTCTTCGATCACGGATCTCGAGAGTTGAACGACAGTCCTCGAGCTTAAGTCACCTTCCTCGACCGATGATCCCAAATTTGCAAGTGCATCAGCCTCACTGTTTTGCTCTCGTGGAACGTGCTGTAAATTCCATTGTTTGAAATGGTGCAAAATGACATGTAGTTTGTCCAAATACCTTTGCATTCTATCCTCTCTAACTTTGAAGGTTTTGGTTACTTGACTTACCACTAACAGAGAGTCACATTTGGCTTTGATGACTTCTGCTCCCAAGTTTTTAGCTAGCTCGAGACCTGCAATCATGGCCTCATACTCGGCCTCGTTGTTAGTCAATCTGGAAATTTTAATAGATTGCCTAATGGTGTTACCTGTGGGTGGCTTTAAAACTATGCCCAACCCGGACCCTTTTACGTTCGAGGCTCCATCCGTAAAAAGAGACCCTCGAGGACGTACCCGATTTCAGCATGAATTCTTTTTCGACTTCGGGTACGAGGGTTGGCATGAAATCGGCCACGAAGTCTGCTAAAATTTGAGACTTGATGGCCGTACGGGGTTGATATTCGATATCGTACCCACTGAGTTCGACGGCCCATTTGGCCAATCAACCTGATAGTTCGGGTTTGTGCAAAATATTACGAAGTGGGTAAGTTGTTAATATGTATATGGGGTGACATTGAAAGTACGGTCTTAACTTTCTAGAGGCGCATATCAGTGCAAGTACCAATTTTTCTAAGTGCGGATATCTAACTTCTGCCTCTCCTAAGGTTCGACTTATATAATAAATGGAAAATTGGGTACCTTGCTCTTCCCGAACTAGGACACCGCTTACTGCGATTTCTGATACTGTCAAATATAAGCAAAGTTTTTCGTCTGCTTTTGCAGTGTGAAGTAGTGGTGGGCTCGACAGATATTGTTTCAATTCCTTCAGTGCCTGTTGGCATTCCGGGGTCCAAGTGAAATCGTTCTTCTTTTTGAGTAGGGAGAAAAATTTGTGACTTCGATCTGAGGATCTTGAAATGAATCGGCCTAAGGCATCAATTCGTCCTGTTAGCCTTTGTATAGCTTTTACGCTGTCCACGATGGTGATGTCTTCGATGGCCTTGATTTTATCAGGGTTAATCTTGATTCCCCGATTCGACACCATGAAGCCGAGGAACTTGCCTGAACTAACCCCGAAAACATATTTTTCGGGGTTGAGCTTCATGTTGTATTTCCTCAAAATCTCGAATGTTTCCTGCAAATGGGTTAAATGGTCCTCTGCGCGCAGGGACTTAACTAACATGTCATCAATATAATCTTTTATTGATTTACCTATTTGTTCTTCGAACATTTTATTTACTAGGCGTTGGTAAGTAGCCCTCGCAATTTTTAGCCCGAAGGGCATCATATTATAACAGTATGTTCCATATTTGGTGACAAATGAAGTCTTTTCCTGGTCCTCCGGGTTCATCCAGATTTGATTATACCCGGAATAGGTATCGAGAAAAGTGAGGATCTCGTGACCGGCCGTGGCATCGATCATGCGATCGATGTTGGATAGTGAAAAAGAATCTTTGGGGCATGCTTTGTTTAAATCCTTATAGTCCATGCACATTTTAAGTTTGTTTCCTTTTTTAGGCACTACAACTATATTGGCTAACCATTCGGGATATTTCACCTCCCGAATGGACCCTATCTTGAGAAGTTCGGTTACCTCGTCTTTTATGAATGCGTATTTTACCTCGTACTGGGGTCTTCTCTTTTGCTTTACCGGTCTGAACTTAGGGTCCAAGCTTAGCCGATGCGTCGTTATGCCCGGTGGAATCCCTGTTATATCTAAATAGGACCAGGTAAAACAATCAATGTTATTGATAAGAAATTGAACGAGTTTCTTCCTGAGTTCGTGGCTCAACCCCGTTCCCAGGTATACCTTTCGTTGGTGTCCGTGCTCGATTAGTGTGACTTGCTCAAATTCCTTAATTGTTGATTTGGTGGAGTCGAAATCGTCGGGAATCGTGAAGGATCGGGGGACCCTCTGATCATCATCTTCTTCGATTATCTGGTTATCCGGTTGGGTCGAAGCCGATGTCTGTGATTGCTATTTGGTATCTCGTTCTACTTCTGAGCCTGATCCCTTTATTGGCGAAGACGAGAATATTGGTTTTGCTTCTTCGATGGCGAACATTTCTTTTGCGGCTGGTTGTTCTCCGTACACTGTTTGGAATCCTCTCGATGTTGGGAATTTGAGGACCTGGTGTAGGGTCGAAGGTACAACTCTCATGTTGTGAATCCATGGCCTTCCGAAAAGGGCGTTGTACCTCATGTTGCCGTCGATCACGTGAAACTTCATTTCCTGGATGGTTCCAGTCACGTTTATTGGTAGAATTATCTCTCCTTTGGTGGTTTCACATGCCATATTGAATCCGTTTAGAACTAGGGTTGCGGGTACGATCTAGTCCCGCAGGCCGAGCTTCTTTACGACCTTCAATCTGATGATGTTGGCCAAGCTACCTGGATCAATCAACACACGTTTAACTTTAGTTTTATCCATGAGTACGGATATTACCAGCGCATCTTCATGAGGTTGTACGACCCATTCTGCATCTTCATCATTGAAGGACAGAGTTTCTATGGGTGTGTAATCCTGAGTTCGAGATCGCTTTTCTCTCACAATCGATGTTTTAGTGCGTTTAAGCATTTGTCCCTGAGAGTTATCGGCACCGCCGATGATCATGTGAATGACGTGCTGTGGCTCTTCTTGCTCGTTTTGCTTGCCTAAATCCCTATTTTTGAAATGGTTCCTCGCCCTATCGCTCAAAATTCCCGAAGGTGGCCTTTGTTAAATAACAGGGCTACTTCCTCTCTTAGTTGCCTGCAATCTTCCGTTCTGTGGCCATGGGTGCCATGATATTCACACATTTGATTGGGATTCCTTTGGGCATGATCAGTCTGCAAGGGTCAAGGCCATTTAGTGTCTTTGATGCGTCCGATAGCAGACACGATGACGGATGCATCAACGCTGAAGTTGTATTCCGATAACTGAGGTGCTTCTATAGGATTGACATATTTATCAAAGCCAGTCTTGCTCATAAGTCCCCGAGAATTTTTCCCTCGATCAATCCTTTGATTGTTCCGAGCGGTATTGCTTGTTGAATCATTGTTCATCCGATCTGCGACGTACGATTGATATCGGTTTCTGTTCGATCTTTGTTCTCTGTCGATCTCTCTTTGGTTTTTAGTAGCTGACCTGTTCTGATGCATAGATCCATACGGAGCCCCAACTGGTCATCTTCGACCCTAATTTTTGACTGATATCAGTTATGTATATCTGCCCAAGTTATTGCTGGATACTCGATCAGATTTTGCTTCAGCCGACGTGATGCTAAAAAACTTTGCTCGTTCAACCCTTGGGTGAAAGCTTGGATGACCCAATCGTCTGTTATCGGTGGCAATTCCATGTGTTCCATTTGACATTGGGATACAAATTCCCTCGGTATTTCATTACCCCTTTGCTTTACTTTGAAGAGGTCTGATTTCCTTGTTGCAACCTTTATGGCACCAGCATGTGCCTTTACGAACGAATCTGCCAACATGGCAAAAGAATCGATGGAATTTGGCGGCAGGTTGTGATACCAAATCTTCGCTCCTTTCGAGAGGGTCTCCCCGAACTTTTTCAACAACACGGATTCGATCTCACCGTCCTCTAAATCATTACCCTTGATGGAACATGTGTAAGAGGTGACGTGTTCGTTAGGATCAGTCGTACCGTTATATTTGGGAATTTCGGGCATACGAAATTTTTTGGGGATTGGTTTTGGGGCCGCACTCGAGGGAAAAGGCTTTTGTATGAATTTTTTCGAATCCAGCCCCTTTATCATTGGTGGAGCCTCCGGGATTTGATTGACCCTGGCATTGTATGTTTCTACTCTCTTATCATTGGCTTCGACTCATTTTGTGAGTTCCTCGAGCAATTTAGTAATTTCGGGAGTGGTTCCTGATTCTTGCTCGTTTGATTTCACTATGGCTAGCTCCGTTCTAGGGGTGATTTCTCGAAGCGGATTGGGATCTGGCCTGCTTTGTATATGAGTTTGGCTCTGCAACTGAGCTATCGCTACTTGTTGGGCTTGTAATATCTCGAAGATCATACGTAAGCTGATTCCGATTTTCCCCACGTTATGAGTGTCTCGAGCTACGGATCGAGTACCACCCTGAATGCTTTTTTTCGGTTCGGAACGTTGGTTCGCCTCAAGAGCCACTTGCGAATTGACATCTAACGGTACTTCGATTCGAATTTCGGGTACTTCGATTCGAGCCTCAGTGCCATCGTCAAGTGGCCTTCCGGCCCCGGGTAATAAGTTGTTGGTTTCATCTTGAAGGCCGGCTTCGTGGTCGATAGGTAAAGTCATTGCTGATTCGAAGTTGTAAACTGGTGTGTACTGCAAATTTATATCAAACAATCACTGTTATCCTTAGCCCCATGGTGGATGCCAATCTGTTTACCCGAAAAATCGGATAACGTTAAATTTATGTATGGTTCTAAGGATATGTGATACGATTTGATACAAATCGTATAGAGAAATAGAAATATGTGTATTCTTGACTATGAGAATGGGAACAGTGAGCAAAAAGAATGAATAAAACAAAGCAAAATAAGCATAAAGAGATATCTTTCAATATCAGAAGTGATCTTTTGTTACAGTGTAATCTCTGTCCTCTATGCTTACAAGGATTCCCCCTTTTATAATATAGGGATCCTACTTTATTTATAATAAAATAAAGCATATAGTGGAGGACCCATGATGAATTGCCTCTTCCTCGATTCCCGCCAAGATTCTCTCTCTTAGTGCGGTCATAACGACTCTTGTCTATGAGCTCGACACTGGCTCGAACTCGTTATTGGGTCGAGCCCTCGGTTTTGACTTGAGTTCGACCTCCGGGGTGGGCGTAGCGCATTTATGACCTCGAAGTAATGCCTTACAGATCGATTTGGTCACGGGCTCGATAAAAATATCGAGCCGACTCCTCGACCAGCCTTCGGACTCGAGCCTCGTTTGTACTGCTTTCGGAACCCATCCCAAAATTCCACTCTGATTGCTTACCATTTGAACTCGATCGAACGTAAGGAAGCCGAAATCTATTTCGACCGTATACAACCAGTTTTTTTTTCCTAAGCTAAAATTCCCAAACTTGATAGGAGTATATAAAGATTCATATATGGTCAAAACAATATTATTCAAGGAAAAGTGAGCCTGGTTTTCTAATCCAAATATTGTCCTCTCTAGTATTACACTTTTCTTAATTCCAATAATAATTGCAGAAGCTTGATCAAAAAACAACTAGTGCAGTCTACTCCTTTTGGATACTAACTGCCACATGGCTTTCATTTAGTAATAATACAGAATTCTTTAGCTTAAAGAGGAAACTATATTAATTAAGGAGTCGATAACTCGATATGTATAAGTAAAACTTTGAAATTTAACTTCAGTTTTGCCATTTTTTAAGCATGTATCAGCATACCTTAATGGGAACTGGCTTTTTAATATGTATGCTACTTATGGCCAAAACAAATATTTGTTCAATGTAAAAACAAGAAAAAGTTGGTATTACATTTTGGATCATATTGAAGAAAAAAAACTTTATGGTATCTTGTAAATTTGAGTAATTTCCCCAAAATACTCTATACTTTAATTCGAACTAATAATTTAGGAATCTTACTAGTCCAGTTATCTTGCTACCTGAATTTTTTTATATTGTTAGTGCGAGTTTGATTCCTATCTTATAATCTACTCTCATTTTCTTTTCCCCTCTGCTTATGTATAAAAAAAAAATAAAAGAATAAAAAATATAAAAACTAATAATTTCATCAAAGAGGGAAAAAGACCACGCGGTCAATGTGTAGTTTGTAGCATTAGGCAAAGGAAAAAGAAAAAGTATATACTAGTATGTCGAACACCGTTATGTTCAAATGTACATAGGAAAGCCACAAGTTGCCTTGGGATTTTACTTTTTCTCTTCCTTTTTCATTTCCCTAAGTCACAAGTGAGAGAAAATGTACCAGAATTATGAGCCTATTTTCTCATTAGTTTGATGTGGCTCTTTTGAGATAAAGCAGCGACCCTATAATAGTAGGCTGTATAAATGATAAAAGAGTATAAAATGGATGTAATGTACTGAGAAAAATTGTTATGACAAACCACCGAGAGTATGTAATGATATAGAAATAAATAGGATTTTTCTATCTATAACTATAGATTTTATTCGAGTTTTGAAAATAAAAAATAAAATTAATAAAAAATAATCTTATATAATGTGAATTTGAATTAATCGGTGCTCCAAAACTAATATCGAACACAAATAAAAAAAGAAAAAGAAAAAAAGAGAGAGGGGTTAAAATGCGGGATATGCCCTTTAGTTTTAGGGATCTGAATATTTAGTTAGGGATGCCATCAATTCTTCTTACCCAACAGGAGAATCTAGTTCATCCTCCGGTTCATTGTTTCATGACGGCATCGCCTAGGTGTAAAGGTCCAAACCAATTGACTAAAATGTCCTTCTTATTTCATGTTAATTAAGATTCTGCCATTACTAGTAGTGGAATACCATTCTGTTGCCCAAAAATCCCTTTAATTTGCCATAAGAACCGAACCGGTTTCTTGTTCCTGTTGATAATTATGGCACCTAACTAACTGGATTTTTTCTTTTTTTTCTTTTGAATTAAAAGTAATGTACATGAATGAAATAATTTCAAATCTTATATAAGAATAATAAATAAACAAGTGATCTACCTCAGGAAGAATCAAAGATAATGACTACAATTTCAACGACATTCGAACCTAATTAATATTATGACAGCTTAAATTAGGCCATTTGGCAAAGCTTCATTACCGACACCTAATTGTGATAAACCCCTTGCATTTATGATAAGTTCAATATTTTATTTTCTTTAAATATTTATTTATTAGCATTTTTAGTGTTAAATAAATATTATGTTTAAAAGGACTAAACGTTTCCAAATTTAAATGAAAAGGGATAAAAGAGGAGATAAATCATATACACTTGAAAAACATTAATAAGAAATAAGGATTTTCTCATAAATTTAATATGTTTTTTTCTATTTAGGATGTGAGATTATTAGTTATAGTTTCATAAGATATGGTTTGATCGATGAGGCGTGAGCCGGCGTTAACGAGAGGTTGGAGGTTTAGAAACAGACCCTTGAGTCCAAGGATTTCAAGTTGAGCAGGATTGAGACGGAATACGTGAAGTGCAAGTTCGGCGTGGAGCTGAGGGAAGCGGGCACGGAAGTGAGGCTTGAATCACAGGTCATCCCCAAGCGAGGCAGTTTCAAGTATCCTGGGTCACTTATCCAGGGGGGTGGGGAGATAGACGAGAATGTTACACATCGTATAAGGGTGGGGTGGATGAAATGGAGACTAGCATCTGGAGTATCGTGTGACAGGAAAGTGCCTATGTCACTCAAAGGTAAGTTTTATAGAGCGGTGGTTAGACCGGCCATGTTGTATGGGGTTGTGTTGGCCAGTTAAGCACTCACATATCCAGAAGATGAAAAGTAACAGAAATGAGGATGTTGAGGTGGATGTGCATGCACACTAGGATGGCTAAGATTAGGAATGACGATATTCGGGAGAAGGTGGGAGTAGCTCCTATGGATGACAAGATGCGGGAAGTGAGTCTCAGATGATTCGGACACGTACGAAGGAGAAGCCCAGATGCGCCGATAAGGAGGTGTGAGCGGTTAGTTTTGGCGGGTACGAGAAGAGGTAAATGGCGGCCTAAGAAGTATTGGGGAGAGGTGATCAGACAGGACATGGAGTGGCTTCAGATTTTCGAGGACACGACCCTTGATAGGAAGGTGTGGAGGTCGAGAATTAGGGTTGTAGGTTAGGAGGTAGCTGAGCATTGTTCTACTTTGTACATGTGTGAGGCTAGTCTGATAGGATTTTATCTTAGACTGCTAGTGGTTCATGTTGTGTTCGCACTATTCTACAGTTTTTCTTTGTGTCGGACCTTATCTACTAATTATTGTTAGTGTTTTGCATCTATTCTCTAGTTCTTATGTTCCTGTCATTATTTATGTTGATAGTACTGATATATTTTTCTCTCTTTTCGTTTTTTTGAGTTGATGGTCTACCGGAAACAGCCTATCTAGTATCTACTCCCTTGGGGTAGGGGTAAGATCTGTGTACACACTATCCTCTCCAGATTTTACTTGTGGAATTTTACTGGGTTGTTGTTGGTGGTGATCGCAATATATTGAAAATTTTCCATGGAATATCCGTACAGTTTTTTGCTAAAATAGGTAATGAATTATATTTTCATCTAATACAGTCCAGCTACAACATCACAGCAACCATAACAATTATAAAAAAAAAACAATAACAATTATCACCGCTAAATTGGTGGGAAAATAATGTGCTAATGATAGCTAAACAACTATAAGTATTTGAGTGGGCAAAATGTTTCACCAAACTAAACTTAAAAGAATCGAATAAAAGAAAAACAGAATTTCCGCATTTTATTTTTAAAATATTAGTTTACATTGTACATGTAACGTGATAAAATATATATGCACTTCACTTTTAAGTTTTTCAAGATCAGTATTCCAAGTTTTCACTATTATTGTCTTTATTTTTTACAATTCAAACGGTTTGTTCAATTACATTTTGGTGATTACAGGATCAAAGAAGATTGCTTTTCTGAGAAATTTCTAGAATCTGACAATTAAATGTTAACGCTATAAGTTTTAATTCTTCTTCCAAATATGTAATTGGACAAAATATTAGAAAAATCTTTGAACAAATCTAATTCCTTTTAATCCTGTAAATAATTAAGAAGAATTAACCCATCCTTTTTAGATATATTGAGTAGCAATTCTCATTATGAAATATGAAGAGAAAATGAATTTGGTGGGTCGTTAAAGCGTAGGGGGAAATATGCCTAATTCTTAGCAATAATTGTCTTCATGTACACCTGTTTTTACTCAAAGACAAATTAAATGAGCGGTGAACACCCTCAACTTCCAACTAAGAGGTTGTGAGTTCGAGTCATCCCAATAGCAAGATGAGGAGTTATTGGAGGGAGGGAGCCTAAGGTCTATCGGAAACAGCTTCTCTACCCCAGGGTAGGGGTAAGGTCTGCGTACAAACTAACATTCTCATACCCCACTAGTGAAATTATACTTGGTTGTCGTAAATAAATGAAAAGAAATAATATTTTGTTTTTCATGAAAGAATATTATATTGCTATGATCCTCTTTGAACGTTGACATGATTTCATAATGGATGGCACTTTTCTAATTCTGCCGTTCCTTCCTATCATTGGGATCCGATTTGGCTATAACCCATTTTCTTAAAATTCTCAATTAATCAATCTTACTCAATAAGCTTGCCCACCAAAGAAATACTTCATCTACCCCATAATAGAAATACATAACAATTGCTCGTTTTAATATTTTTTTTTCTGCCAATTAATATTATTTAGCAGCTTTAATTTTTTTGGCATTATATTACAATATTTAGATATGTTGGAAGACAGTTTTTGTACCTTCTTTATGTAGTAACTCTTGATCTAGTAGGTCTCTAAAAGATTACGCAGAACCACAAAATACTACTACTTGTTACTTAATCAGAAGATCATAATTTTCACATAGAATACTTAAAATGAAAATTCCAAGTGATTAGTTTAGATTTGGGTATTTTTTGAAGTGACTTGACTCTTTTTATTTTTGTTTAACCATTTAATGTTTGTAGTCCACTAACTCATCTAACTTGCATTCGTGCAGTAAAAAACTCATGGAATATTTTAGCGCTCCCTATTAAAGTAATATTACTGTTAAATTTTTTTATTACTATTTTGAGTAAAACATTGAAATTTAAATATGAGAAGACCATTTGGTGCGATTGCTTTCAATTTAACTTTTTTCTGTAGTTTTATTATCACTTATCTTTCTTTTTCTTCTTAAGTAATTGTAATAATTAATACCAGAATAAGCTTTGGAAATGGTGGTGCATCATGAATCACAGAAAGGCAGCAATGAATGGACCTTTGTCCTTGTTTCTTTGAGTTGTTTGGGTCCTACTTGAACCCCCTCTCTAAGAACAAGTGGGTTGTCCAATATGGAAAGGTAATTACCCAATTCGCAAACACAATTCCAATCTTTAATCACCATCATTATCATCACTTTTGAGCATAATCTCATCATCCCAAGTGTTTTTTGTGGGATTGGTTAAAGCATGTGAATATAAGGTTACAGTTTAGTATCTGTTAAAATATGCGCGGCGTAAGCAATCAAACAATCCATGCATCAAATACATGTAAATTAGACAATGATATAATTATTAGATTAGAAGCACTAATCTCTTCAAATCGTTGCACAGATTCTTCACACATCAAGAATCCAGGACTGCAGTCTTCTGCTATGGTCCTAGTAAGACCTTGGACGAATTTGCTTTGCGTGGGCAAAAACAATACAACTCTAAAAGGTGAGTTATTGGGTAAAAAATATCTTCCTTAAGTAGACACGTTTTTTCAGCCAAAATTAGGGCTCCAAAAACGTGTAGGATTTTGCTTGTGCAAGTAGAATACTACTCTAACTCTACCGGATGACTTTTTTCCCAAGTCACTTTTTACCCAAGTCAGTCCAGGTTTTTACTAGGCATAGTAGAGACCACAAAAATAATAAGAGGCTACTAATTATAGTATTAATCCAAAATTTTGCATGAATTAATTCCCACTATAATTAATTACAGTTTATTCCACTAAAAAACTGTAATTGAACTCCTCAATATGAATTTCAAAAATTCACTAACACTTATTTTAACTCCCCATGTTAAGATCCCAAATACCAGTTAATTAAATTAAATCACTGACAATTTAACTTAATCAACTAATTAAATTCTTTATAATTCCGCTTAAACTATTTCATGTGACGGATACAAAATTCACCGGCCGGTTTTTCACATGAAAACTTATAAGCTTACATAAAGGGGTATCATCAAACTTATAACCGAGTCATGGATTCTATCAATTAATTATTATTTTACAAATGCTATTCGTTATTGTCCAATCTATTAGGCATACACTAACTCTGAATAGAGTTGTACTTTTTGATAAATCAAAATAATAAACAAATCACATTGATCATAATAATTATATCAAGATTAGGAGTATACGCTTATTCAATGAATTTAGAGAAAATATTTTATATATATTCAGTTTAAAACATCTTTTCTCTACTTAGTCCATTCAATATACACTAAGTATACTAGCACAAGAAGTCAGAGTAAAATCACTCCCATAATCAAGACAAATTATACTATAATCTTGTGGTACAATCATCAAGATATTTTTCCCAATAATATCTTAGATTGTGAACATAGTTTATTAATTATGAGAACCGACAATTTAATCTTCTGTGCATGAGCTAAGACTCAATACACTAAATTGTCTACTACATAACTAAAGGACACACATATAACAAATGATCTATTTAAAAAGGTACTTCATTGAATTGAATAAATTAAATAAATAATTGTTCTATAAAGAATAAAAAATACAATACTATGTCCAAACCGCATGGTTAATAGTATATCCCAACAATCTCCCACTTAAACTCATAACCATGCGTCTACTACTCTAATACCCATTCCTTCTACATGCTTGTCAAAAATCTTCTGTGGTAAGCTCTTTGTAAACGGGTCTGCCAAATTGTCCTCTGACGCAATCTTCAACACTCTTGCATCACCTCTCTAAGTTATGTCCCGAATTAAGTGATATTTACGCTCAATATGCTTACTCCTTTTATGGCTTCTTGGTTCCTTCGAGTTTGTAACTGCACGACTATTGTCACAATAAAGTACAATCGGTGCTTGAATCGAAAGAACTACATTATGCTCTTTTAGAAAGTTTCCGAGCCAAACAACCTCTTTAGCTGCCTCAGATGCAGCCATATATTCGGCTTCCATGGTGGAATCAGCAGCACATGATTGCTTGATACTCCTCCAACTTATGGCTCCACCTCCTAGGGTAAAAACATATCTTGAGGTAGATTTTCTAGAATCTCTATCTGACTGGAAATCTGAATCAGTATAGCCAATGGGTGCAAGATCACCTGAGTGATAAACCAACATATAATCCCTAATCCTTTTCAAGTACTTGATTATATGTTTAACGGCAGTCCAGTGTTCTCGTCCAGGGTTAGACTGAAATCTACTAACCATGCTAACAACAAAGCAGATATCCGGTCTAGTACATAGCATAGCATACATGAGACTCCCTACAGCAGAAGCATAAGGGACCGCCTTCATCTTTTCTATCTCATCAGTCGTTTTTGGGGACTGATCTTTCGACAGAGAGATTCCATGTCTAAAGGGAGAAAACCTTTCTTGGAATCTTGCATGCTAAACCTAGTGATAGTAGTATCAATATAAAGTACTTGGGATAAGCCTAATATCCTTCGCTTGCGATCTCGCATAAGCTTGATCCCAAGTATATGGGCCGCTTGTCCCAAGTCTTTCATATCAAAATGCGAGGACAACCATTCCTTTACTGCATTCAATATGCTCACATTATTTTCTAAGAGCAAAATATCATCCACGTACAAAACCAAAAATGTAACTTTATCACCATCCCACTTCTTATAGACACAAGACTCATTTTCACATTGATCAAAACTGAAGGTTTTAATCGATGTGTCAAAACAAATATTCCATGATCTAGAAGCTTGTTTTAATCCATAAATGGATTTTTTTAATTTACACAACATGTGCTCATTGTCACTTTTTATGAAACCAATTGGCTGTGCCATATAGATACACTCATCAAGACTTCCATTAAGAAAAGTCATCTTGACATCCATTTTCTAAATCTCATAATCATAATGAGCAGCAATGGATAAGAGAATCCTAATGGATTTAAGCATGGCTACTGGCAAAAAAGTTTCCTCATAATCGATCCCTTCTTTTTGAGTAAACCTTTTTGCAACAAGCCTAGTTTTAAAAGTTTGCACTTTTCCATACACTCCTCTTTTTTTCTTATAGATCCATCTACAACCAATGGGTTTGACTCCAGTAGGTAGTTACACAAGATCCCAGACTTGATTGGAGTACATGGACTCAATTTCAGATTTCATAACCCATTTATCAGCATCTGTATCGTGTAGTGCTTCGTCGTAATTAAGAGGTTCTGTATTAGGATCTTCATGGATTCTATCATAAGATTGTCACGACCCAAGCCGATGGGCTGCGACGGGAACCCGGTACCTTACTCAAACGAGTACCAACGTAACGTATCTTTCTTATTACATCATCATATATACGTGATATACGAGCCTAATAGGCCAACATCATCATTTATAAACTCAAAACATAGGCCGACAAGGACGTATAATCTTTCACGTACACGACATACGTCTACAAGCCTCTAAGAGTACATAAATGTCATAATGATCGGGACAAGGCCTTGCCATACTAATCAGTACATGTCCTAATCATACTGACCACATAAGCAACTCAGGAATAAATAGAGTGCACCAACATCTTCCGCTGAGCTGATTGCCTACTTGGAGGACTCTCGACCTTCCTATCGAGACCTGCAGGCATGAAACGCAACATCCCCAGAAAAAAGGGACACCAGTACAAATAATGTACCGAGTATGTAAGGAATGAAAATCAGTAAATAATAGACATGAGAGAAACATGGAGTAAAAGACTCGACATATACGTCTGCATAGCTCTGTGAATTATTTTATTTTTATAATGCCATGCATATGCGTATAAATATCATACCATGCATTGGTATATGCGTTCATAACATCATCAAGCCTCTGAGGGCATCCCATCATATCATTTCGGCCACTGTGGGCAAATCATCAACGTATACCTGCTGATCAGGTGGTGGTGCGTATATAACGACATAACCTTTTTCCATATCCCATATACATATAATATACGCGTATATAACGTCATCTGGTCATGGGTCAATGTACATGTATAAATGCATGAAATGCATAAGAATTACGTTCATAAAATTTCTTGGATTGTCATAAAATCAATATATCTTTCGAATAAACTTTATCAAATACATATTTTTCTGAGACCCATGAACAGAAGATATAATAATAATTCACATGGGGAATCAATAACATAGACACCCCTAATACTTCTATGAATAGAGTCATTTATAAAAATTATGCATTTACTCGTTTCGTTTGTATCGTATGGATCATGCCAAAAAGAAAGAAAAGATAGCCTTAACATACCTGGAGTATGGAAAAATCCGTATGATGTTTTTGGAAAAGGTTGCATCGTACTCCTTCAGAACCCCAAAATTTTTGCGTTGCTAATTGTGCTAAGAAACTTCGTTGGATTTTGGTTGAATAAATCACGTTGTCAATGTAATGTTTAGAATCTGATTGAAGTGGTTTGAGAATGAAATTTGTTGAAATCTTATAAGAATTGCTAACTTCTCATTTCTGATTGTTGTGTGGATAAGGAATTGAAGGGATTTTGGTTGAATTCTTATTAAAGTAAAGATTTGCTGCCTCCCAAACATATGCACTTTATTTTATGATTGAAGGGAGGTTATTGCTTTGTCAAATTGAGTTGGCCCCACTTTGATGACTAATGTCACATAATCTTACTAAATTTTTGCCACATTTCAAGTATTATATAAGAGTCACAATGTTTAGATTAATGGGCTGCCACGTTTTTGTAGTCCAAACTTTATTCAAAATCACCATTAATTAACCACTAATCTTATGATTAATTTAATAATCTCCCACTATCTAATAATTAACCAATTACCCACATAATTAAGAATTACCTTAAATTACTTAAAATACTACTCACTTTTAACATACCTTATACATCTTACTATCATGGTCATGTAGTACCTTGTATGACACTAATCCATAAATACCGGGTATTATAGCTCGGACCATATTCTTTTTCCAAATCGACAATCTTCAATGAAACTCATTATCTTTGATTCGTTCACCCTTTAACCTTCACAACACTTTACTTATCGCGTGTTATAAGTAGCATAAATGCTTATAACCTCAAAAATAATCTCATCCCCGAGTCTACGTCGATTAACTTATGACGAAGCTTTTATGTACGAAAATACGGGATGTAATATCTCATTTCCGAGCTTTCATCAATTTACTCATGACATATTTTTACGTACGAAAATATGGGGTGTAACAAAGATTCTCCCAAGAGCGCAAACCGGAGAGGTTTTTTAATAATTCTCCCACTACGACTAGTCACTACAGGTGCAGTCTGATTTTGTTGTTGAATCACAACATCATTTTTCGGAACTGAAGCCTCAATGTTATCCTCCACACCTTGGCGGTGTTGGGATATCATTAACTTCTTCTTGGAGTGCAGGCTGCAGAACAACTTCAGGCTGCAGAACAACTTCAGGTTGCTCAACAATCTGAGGTTGCTCAATATTACTCCTACTACTTTGGGGTAATGAGATGTCTCCCACTACGATAATTTAGTCGTATGTCAATACTGGCTTCCGGGATACGTTCCAGAGATGAGTCATTAGTTACTCCATTACTTAATTCCTGTAAAACTAGTTTACTTCTAGGAATATGGATCATTAAATAGTCCTCTTCTAAAAATCTGGCATTTGTCGTAACAATTACCTTCTTTTCTTTGGGACAATAAAATAAATCGTCTTTAGTTCCCTTTGGATATCCAATAAAAATGCATACTTCTGTCCTTGGTTCTAATTTATTCGCTTTCCCTTTCAGCACATGTGCTGGACAACCCTAAACCCGAATGTGCCGTAAACTTGGCTTGCGCCCAGTCCACAATTCTGCTGGAGTTAAAGGTACTGACTTTGAAGGAACCAAATTTAGAATGTAATTTGCTGTTTCTAAAGCATATCCCCAAAAGGAAGAAGGCAAATCGGAATAACTTAACATTGATCTAATTATTTTCATAAGGGTTCTATTTCTTCTTTCTGCCACACTATTTTATTGTGGTGTTCCTGGAGCAGATAATTGAGATGTAATTCCATAATCTGATAAGTATTTAATGAATTTCGCAGAAAGGTATTCACCACCACGATCATATCGCAATGTTTTGATATATTTATCATGTCGTTTCTCCGTTTCCATCTTAAATTCTTTGAATTTCTCAAAGCATTCAGACTTACGGAGCAACAGATAAATATATCCATATTTTGAGTAATCATCTGTGAAAGTCATAAAATACTCAAAACCACCTCTTGCTTGTATATTCATAGGGCCACACAAATCAGAGTGAATTAATTCTAACTTATCGCTGGCTCTATTTCCTTTTGAGAGAAAATATCTCTTGGTCATTTTACCTTCTAAACAAGATTCGCATGTTAGTAGTGCTTCCACTTTCAATGAACTCAAAGGTCCATCAAAGACCAATCTCGAAATCCTATTTAAATTTATATGACCTAGACGTAAGTGCCATAAATAAGTTTGGCTCAATTCAGAAATACGTTTTCTTTTATGTGGTAGATTAATATTATTTAATTCTTTTAGTTGTTGTAGCACATGAGGAGATATATCAAGAATAAAAAGGTCATGTACTCTAGCAGCAGTGTAGATAAAACGTTTATTAAACTTAATAACAACAGAGTTATTAGCAAAATAAATATTATAACCAACATCCATTATTTTTGAAACCGAAATCAAATTCCTTCTAATAGAAGGCACATAGAGAACATCTTTCAAAACTAAAACTCTATCACTACTAAATGAAACTCTAATATCGCCTAATGTTAAAGCTGGTGTTGGCTCGCCATTGGCTTGAAAAATGCAAACTTCATTCTCACTTAGCCGTCGCTTTTCCTGAAACCCCTGCAAAATAGTACAGATATGATTAGTGGCTCCTGAATCTACACACCAAAACATGATAGAGACAGCCGCTAAACAAGTTTCAACGACATTTAAATTTGAATTACCTTGCTTATTCAACTTTGCCAAATAGGCAGGGCATTGCTTTTGTGATGCCTAGGTTGCTTGCAATGATAGCACTTTCCTTTGGGATTTTTCACACCAGCCGCACCTCCAGGTTCCAAAACCTTTTGAGACTTCTTCTTTTTCTTACCGCCTTTAGACTTAGAAACCGAAGCTTTCTCAACATTCAGTGCCACAACTGGAGCTTACTGTTTGATGATAGATTCTTCCGCTTGCAGCTCATTCAACAATTTTGCCAGTGATAAATCCATTTTGTTCATATTATAGTTCAAGCGAAATTGTTGAAAACTGTCAGGCAGAGTCTGCAGGACCATCTCAACTTGAGATTCCTTATCAATCACAGCTCCAAGGACCTCCAATTCATTCAGAAGACCCATCATCTTCAGAATATGGTCCCTGACCGATGATCCTTCAGCCATCTTGGTGTTCAAAAGGGCTTTCATGGTTGTCTGCTTAGCTGCACGATTTTGCTCACCGAACATCTCTTTGAGACTTTCGAGCATGTCATAAGCAGACCCCATAGACTGATGCTGATGTTGCAAAACATTCGCCATAGAGGCAAGAATGTAACATCGCGCCATCTCATCATCCTTGACCCATTTGTCATAGGCTTTAACCTGATCATTAGTAGCATTTTCATCAGGTTTTTCTGGGCACTCCTCAGTGATTATAAATTTATAACCTTCAACAGTTAGGACAATATCGGTTCCTTTTCCAGTCAACATAATTCGGTCATTCTAACTTATTTTTGTTCAAAATTGAGGTAAGTGGGTTGAATGAAGACATGGTTAATCTGAGAGATATTCACATTAAATAGATCATTAGTAATGTATTTAGAATAATTAAATTCAAAACAACACATTACACATATAACCATGCTAATTGAATAGTTAGATTCGTTAGGAAAACTTAACTATTCATGCAAAATATATGAGTTATGTAAGATATTTACCCCATAAATCAAAACAGGACCAACTCAGATGGAGAGTAAACTATTAATTTAAGATAGGTAAATATCACTTTTATAAACTCTAGTTTTTATTGAATCAACATGTAACTCAGTTGGAGAGTTAATACAAGTAATCAAATAATTAGAGGTAAAACTACAGTAATCAGCTATAATGAACTTATCCGATATGGAAGAAGACCTATGTCAACATATAAATTCATTATATTACTGTAAAAAATGATTGGAAATCATGGGAAATGAACCCTACCATCACTGTTTTCTTAAAAAAAGTTTAATTAATTATTTTTTCAGAAAATAGAAAAATGGCCAAAACCCCATCTAAACGACCCCGAGTGTCCAAAAATGACGTACATCACGAGCAAAGCTCATGTGTATTGCTCTGGGTCGTTTCCGATGAACCTACCAAATTTGAGGTCAATCGGAGTTCGACAAAATTTCAGAATTTCAAATTCATGACCTATTTGTAAAATTCTATTTTTGGCATTTTTTTAGGGTTTTGATTATTTTTGACTCGTTCAAATCACATAATATACTTATGTATATTAATTCATGACTTCAGAACTCAAAATAATATTATTATTACAGTGTTATATAAAAATCTGTTTTCGAACAAAATTGTAAAAAACAGAATATTTTTCACCCGTTCAAACCATAATTTCAGAACTAATAGCATTCAAAACAGCCACGTTTTTATTAAAATAACATTGTGATTATGGACAAAAACACAAATAAAACAGATTGTTAATATAACACCATTGTTTATGTATATATTAATCCTTAATTACAGAATTAATAGTACAAGGAAAACAGTCACGTTTTTATTAAAAATAACACTGTGATTAACAAAAACGTAATAAAAACAGATTGTCATTAAATATAATACCTCTGTTTATGCATATGTATATTAATTCATAATTTCAGAATTAAAATACTAATAAAACCAGTCACATTTTTGACATAGAATAATCATACCAAACATGTATCATTAAACAACACGTTTTAATATTACTATATTCATGATGTATTACATTATCTAGGTAGGTGTAAGACGACGTCTAATACTAATTATTAGAACAAGTGCATCGGAAGCAAGCAAACAATCCAGGCATCAAATATATGTAAACTAGACAACGATATAATTGCTAGATTAGAAGCACTAACCTCTTGAAATCGTTGCACAGGTTCTCCACACAGCAAGAATACAGGGCTGCAGTCTTCTGCTATGGTCCTAGTAAGACCTTGGACGAATATGCTTTGAGTGGACAAGAACAATACAACTCTAAAAGGTGAGTTATTGGGTGAAAAATATCTTCCTTAAGTAGACACGTTTTTCAGCCAAAATTAGGGCTCCAAAAACGTGTAGGATTCTTCTTGTGCAACTAGAATCCTACTCTAACTCTACCAGATGACTTTTCTCTTAAGTCACTTTTTACCCAAGTCAGTCCAGGTTTTTACTAAGCATAGCAGGCACCACAGAAATAATAAGAGGCTACTAATTATAATATTAATCTAAAATTTTGCATGAATCAATTCTCATTATAATTAATTGCAGTTTATTCCACTAAAAAACTGCAATTGAACTCCTCAATATGAATTTCGAAAATTCACTAACACTTATTTTAACTCCCCATGTTAAGATCCCAAATATCAGTTAATTAAATTAAATCACTGACAATTTAACTTAATCAACTAATTAAATCCTTTATAATTCCGCTTAAACTATTTCATGTGACGGATACAAAATCTACCGACCGGGTTTTCACATGAAAACTTATAAGCTTACATAAAGGGGTATCATCAAACTCATAACTGAGTTATGGATTCTATCAACTAATTATTATTTCACAAATGCTATTCGTTATTGTCCAATCTATTAGGCATACACTAACTCTGAATAGAGTTGTACCTTTTGATAAATCAAAACAATAAACAAATCACATTGATCATAATAATTATATCAAGATTAGGAGTATAAGCTCATTCAATGAATTAGAGAAAATATTTTATTTATATTCAGTACAAAATATCTTTTCTCTACTTGGTCCGTTCAATATACTCTAAGTATACTAGCACAAGAAGTCGGAGTAAAACCACTCCCATAATCAAGACAAATTATACTATAATCTTGTGGTATAATCATCAAGATATTTTGCCCAATAATATCTTCGATTGTAAACATAGTTTATTAATTATGAGAACCGACAATTTAATCTTCTATGCATGAGCTAAGACTCCATACACTAAATTGTCTACTACATAACTAAAGGACAAACATGTAACAAATGATCTATTTAAAAAGGTACTTCATTGAATTGAATAAATTAAATAAATAATTATTTTATAAAGAATAAAAAATACAATACTATGTCTAAACCACATGGTTAATAGTATATACCAACAGTATCCAGTATCCACGTTTACAAAACTCAATTAGCAAATTAAGTGCTTCGCTTCCCTATTTTATCATTTTCTCCCTTTAGGTTTATCTTAAAAAATAAATTTCTCGTAGTTTCGAGAAATAGAATTTTTTTCCTTTTTTTCTAAAGTCTAAACATCAAGTCATTCGCTGGTAGTTTGAAATTCAATTCGAAGCATGGTCATGGACAACATAACCAATGTGACGCACGCTTAGCCATTGCCCAACATGTTCATCCTTCCTCGTGCTCAGAAGCCTAAAGCGTTATCTCTATGCGTCTCAACGCAACCTTGAGGCCAAATTCCAGTGCGCCCAATACACGAGTAGTACGCTTGGCCATCTACTATCTAACAGGGGCAACGTCCCTCTGTCCCTAGACTTTAGGCCTCCAGAATGTCCCAAGATGCAATATAAGTGATAAAACTTGTATAGGAAGATGAAATTCAAGAGAGAAACAATTCGAGCTCAAAGCTTCTTCTTTTCTGAAGGAGAAAAAAATGAATCACATATGCCGAGCCTCTATCTCTAATCTGTTATATACATCTAACTCTAACAAACAACTAACTCCTAATACGAGTGTATGTTAGTTACTAACTTCTAAGTATTACAAATATATCTACTGACTTAATTTAATTACACTTCACTACCTTGGTATAACATCACTAATCTTATTAATCTCCCTCAAGATGAAGGGTGCACAGATATTGAGCAACCCCATCTTGGAGACTAAGTATTCATGATGTGGTCTTCCAAGTCCTTTTGTCAACATATCTGCTTGTTATTGTTTTGACTGCACATGTCTTGGTTCCACATTCCCATTCTGAATCTTCTCCCTAATAAAGTGACAATTGATTTCTATGTGCTTTATTCTCTCATGATAAACTGAATTCTCAGCAATATGAATTGATGCCTTGCTGTCATACATTGGAGTCACTGGCAACTTTAAATGGACTCCCGGCTCTGTATATAATCTGATCAACCAAATAACTTTTGATACTATAGAAGCCATACTTCTGTATTCAGCTTCTGCTGAACTCTTGGAAGGTGTTGGCTGCTTCTTTGATTTCCAAGAGATTAAAGAGTCTCCAAACTTCACTAGATAGCCTGTCACAAACCTCCTGGTATTTGGGCATGAAGCCCAATATGCATCACAATAAGCATGTAGTTCTGCTACTTGCTTGCTTAATAATAGGACTCCCATTCCTGGTTCTTTTTTAAAAAAAATATATCTTACTATTCTCAGTGTTGCTTCCATATGAGATTATTTTGGTTGTTGTAGGAATTGACTCAAGGTTTGTACAATAAAACTTATATATGTTTATGTCATTGTGAGATATACTGCTTTTCTATCTTCCTTACCAATATGATCATCATATTATTTGCTTGTTAGCTTTAAATTGTACTCTAGAGGAGTCCATGCTAGTTTTGCTCTTATAGGCCAGATTCTAATATAACCTGTAGAGAGTACTTCCTCATGTTCATAAGTGTTTCTTTTTTGGATCTTGCAAACTCTACCCCCAAGAAAAACTTTAGCTCTCCCAGGTCCTTTATCTTGAAGGCTTGCTGTAGAGTACTCTTTCTCTCCATCAGCAGATCATTATCATTCCATGTAATGAGTATGTCATCAGCATAAACAAAAACCACTAATATTTTCTGTCCTACCTTTCTGATTAACAAGGAATGTTCTAGTTGACTTTATACAAAGCTAGATTTTACCAATGCATCTACTAGCTTGACATTCCATTGTGTAGATGATAGTTTCAATCTATAAAGGGGCTTGACAAGCTTGTATAGTAGGCTTGACTCCCCTTGCTGTGAAAGCTTTGAGAAATTTTCATATGAACCTCATCATAGAGATCTCCTTAAAAGAAGGCATTGTGTACATCCATTTGATGTGTGAGCCACCCCTGAACTGTAGCAATAGAGAGAGAACCACCCTTATTGTGACCATTTTCATAACTGGTGAAAGGTTCTTGGTATTCAAGTCCCTACTTTTGATTATATCCTTTAGCTAATAGCCTTGCCGTGTATCTTTCTGCTTCACCATATGCCTTATAATTTTCTTTGTACAATAACTTACAACATATTGCCTTCTTTCCAGGTGGTAAAGGCACTATGGACCAAGTCTGATTTTCTTCAAGTCCTGTCAATTCTGCCTTCGTTGCATCAATCCAATTTTGATTTTTGGATGCCTTACTGAAGAAAGTGGACTCGATAATTGCTGAATATGCTGCTAAGTGATCTTGATATTTTATGGATAATCCTTTATAGTTCAGATACTTTCCTAAGGAATAGACACAAGGGTTGGATGCATGGGTTGTCATAAAATCATTCATCCAAAATAGTGGAGCTTTGTCCCCGGTAGATTTTCTCAAAGGAACAACATGTACATGATTATTATGATTTGGATGCATGCGTACAACTTCAGCTTCGGCTGCAGGTTCCATGGTAGCAACTTTATTACCAGCTGCATGTTCCATGTGTAGAGCTTCATCATCAGCTACAAGTTCCTCATATTGCATATCTTCTACCTCCTCTTGTTGGTTGGATATTTCCAGCTATATCATCTGGCTCAACATTCTGAAAAACTATAGTTCCTTCTGCACCATTTGGTTCTAAATTTTGTGAATCAGTAGGTCTGAGGATATCTCGATCATGTGTCCATTATGATAGACTAGGTGCAAACAATGAACTCTTGTCAGGACGTGTATTTTTTTTTAAGGGAAATACATCTTCCCTAAAGGTGACATTCCTGCTAACAAAAAAGGTCTTGTTAGTTAAATCAAAAAACAGATAACCCTTTTGAACTGCCGAATACCCAATCATGACACATGGTAAGTCCGTGTCTTGAAACGTATCTCCAATAACTGATAGAGTAACATAACAAAGACATCTTGGGACCTTTGTATATTTCATTAAGGGACTTCTTTTGTGAAATATCTCAAAGGAAGATTTTCCTACAAGAACTAGAGTTGGCATTCTGTTAATCAAATAAACTGCCAATAATACACATTTACCCCAAAATCTAAGAGGAATATGTCCCTGGAACCTCACTGCTCTGGTTACTTTCAAAATATATATGTGCTTCCTCTCCACTACCCCATTATGTTATGGTCTGTATGGACAATATCTTTGATGTATGATGCTAAGACTACTAAAGAGAGCATCACACTTAGAATTGATGAATTCCGTTCCATTATCAGTTCTTAACACCTTAACCTTACTTTTAAATTGATTTTATGCCATTAACACAAAATTTCTAATTATCACAATCAAATCAAACTTTAATTTCAATAAATATGTCCAAGTCATTCTTGAGTGATCATCAACTATTATTAGGAAGTATTTATTCCATCATAAGTAACCATTTTATATGGTCCTCATACATCCATATGAAGTAAATCAAAGATATTTTCTGCTCTAGTATTACTAATTGGAAAAGGGCAATCCTTGCTTGCTTTGCCAAGGGGCAAAAATCATAATTATTTATTATATTTCTACATGCTTCTTCACTAATGTGTAATAACTATCTCATAACTCTTGATTAAGGATGTCTCATTCTCCTATGCCAAAGCTGCAAAATAACTTGATCCAATCTAGCAACCAATGAATGTGTGACTTTATTAGTTTGTCCTCTACTAGAATTTACATGAGTCAGTAGATAGAGTTCATCAGCCTCCCTACCAGCCCTTTACTTTCCCAGTGTAGAGGTCCTGAGACACACAAAAACCAAGAAAAAATACAACCGCACATTTCAGTTTCCTTATTAGTTTGGATACTAAAAGCAAATTGTATTTGAAGTCTGGGATATATAGTGCATTCTTAACTTCTTGCTCTTCTCCTATCTGCAATCACCAATATGAGAAACTAAGGCCTTAGTTCCATTTGACAGATTCATTATTTTGCTATTAGTTTTCATCACACTTATTGTGTCTGTATATTGAGGTCATGTGGTTAGTTCCTCCAGTATCTATAATCTAACTATGAGAGCAGGTTGTATCATCTACTAGATATGTAGTATTGCTACGATCCAAAATTCTACCAAGTTGTGATGGCACCTAACCCACAATTCAAACTGAAAATCATCAAATAAATAAATAAAAGAATGCAAAAAACAATACAACTATCCCAAGGGCTGCTCGTACAAATCATGAACGACTAAGAATAAGAGTATAACTCTGGTATGAAGAAAACTTATATCATATTTTTGAAATTTACATAAAGAGAAATATGAAGCCTAAACTTTCGTGAACAAAGTGGTAGCTTGCAACTAGAACACTGGTACATCCTCAATACTAGCCTTCGCCATCCACAACAGCTCAGCTCCAAAATTTGAACGCATGGTGCAGAAGTATAGTATGAGTACAACTGACCCCATGTACTCAGTAAGTATCTTGACTAACCTATGTGAAGTAGTGATGAGGTTTTTAAGTCAAAAGATACTCACTTTACTTAATCTTTGCAACTCAATATCATATATAACAATAGAGATCATCCAATAAGAAGTGGAGATTTTGACTACTTATTAGCACCTTTTTGCTTTTGTTTTAGTCCGAAAGTATTGATTTATATTCCCGAAACTAATAAAAGTGTGCAAATTACAGGAATGTTGGAAGTTTGGTCTCCCATGATGAATTCTGACTCAAAAAGAAGTGTTCCAAATTACAAGGCAAGAAAGGGCGCAAAACTAAAGAAGTGCGATCCGTAGGAGAAAGTGCGGACCACAGAATTCCATCTGCGGCCGCAGATCAAGTGAAAGAGCCTAGTAGGAATTTGGCCAATGTGCGGCCGCAGAACAAGGTCTGCACTGACAAATAATTCAAAGTTCAGAGAGTGTGCAAAAGACTAAGTCCTGAAGCCTTGATGAAGTGTGGACCACACAAGAATTTTGCGGTCGCAGAAGATGCCTCGCAACCGCAATCCAGAATTATGTAGCTGCAGAATTCGAGATCTTGCAACTGAAGAAATCTGCGGACCACACATCGAATTATGTGGCCGCAGAACCTCCCGGGGGGCATTTTTATCAGCGAATTTTAGGCCACTATAAATAGACGATTTTCATATTTTTAGGTCAAGTTTCGAAGTTTGAGCTGCTGTAGCCATTACATTTTGCCATTTTAGGAAGTTTGTGACTATTTTAGTGTTTAAACATTATATTTTATCATTTTTATCTTAGATTATGAGTTTAATTAGCATTTCTTCTTTATCTTATTCAATTTCCACTATGAGTAGTTAGATTTTTACTAGAGTTGTGACCCAACCCTAGTGTGTAAACCTTATGGATACTTAATTTAATGCTTGTTTATGATTGAGTGTTGATTATTTAGCTTAATTTATGCTTCAATTCTAGAATTAATGGTTGCAAACATTGATTCATGCCTTTTTGACTTAGTCTCTACTTGAGAAATAGACATCAAAATCTCAATCATAGTCTTCAACGTGAGTAAGAAAGTTCAAGTAATCATACAACAGTTTAAGGCATATCACAAAAATAACATATGCGGACGTGTGTTCATAATAATAAATGTGACTACGTCTAAATCAAGTACATCAAAAATCTTAAGAATATCTCATCATACCCAAATCAAGGATTATTAACCTATATCTCTAGCATGGTTTATTGTGCTCACTTAGTCATTCAATAGAGTAAAATATAGAACAAGTAGAACACATAACAAAATAAGGCATAAAATAGTCTAAAATCCACACCGAGCATGAATAATTATGGTACATGCATATACGCTCGTCACCTCATATATACATCATCCCCGCATATAGCAAACAATATTATTTATAAGGAAAAATTCTCTCAAACCAAAGTTTAACATGACACTTACCTCCTCCGGGCTAGTCTAATGGTCCAAACTTGCTCTTTCTTTAGAAATCACCTCCAACTAGTTCAAATCTAACCAAACATCATCTAAGAAAGTCAACCAATACTATAGGAAGCAATCCAAATTAATAATGCTTTGACCTTTGAAGAATTTCCAAAAAGTCAACAAAAGTTAATCTGGGTATGCATACCTAAAATTCAAAAGTAATACCAAATTTTGATGACCCACAACCTGTCGAGCCCAAGTATATTATTAGATTCCAAAACCGAGTCCAAATCGACCCTCAAACCCCCAAAATACACTCTATTAAGTTGTAAACAAAAAACTCAAATTATTCTTTAAAATTTCTTATTTTAGGTGTAAATTCCATGGAAAATCATGATATATAATCAAAATCAAGTAAAAATTACTTACCCTCAAAATATGGGCGAAATCCATCTCCAAAGTTGCCTTTTCCCGATCTCCAAAACTCAACATAGTAAAATCTGAGCACGAATAACTGAACATAAAATATCCCCGACAACAAATTCCTTCTTCGCGATCGCGGCCACAACCCGTGCGATCGCGATGCAAAACCTCAAGTACTCTACTATGCGAACGCGACCTTCAACGCACGATCGCAAAGGTCCTTTGACCAGTCTACTATGCGATTGCAAAACCTCGAATGCGACCGCAAAAGCCAACCTGCCCAGCCTTCTCTTTACTACGTGATCGCATAGCTCACACCACGACCACATTGCACACCCAGCTACTCTCTATGATCGCGACCTTTCTTCCACGATCGCGTAGAACAAAAATCCCGCTGCCTCTATTTCTTCTCCGTAATCGCGTGACTACACTCCACGATCGAAATTCATACCACTGACTACAGGAACCAGCAAATCCACTTACCTCATAAATGATCTAAAACTCACCCGAGCTCCTCGGAATCCCGTGTAATCATCCTAACAAGTCCATATACCTAATTCAAACTTATCCGAATATCCAAAATACCAAAAATAACATCAAGACCAAGAATCGAAGATCAAAATCCATTCCTTAACTTTCAAACTTTTTAACTTCGCCGAATGCGTTTGAATAATACTTAAATATTCCAGATCATAACCAAACTTTTCATACAAGTTCCAATCAACTAAATGAACCTATCCAAGGCCTCAAAACCATAATAGAAGTCCGATAATGACGAAGTCAACTTCCTATCAAACCTATAAGCTCTCCAATTCTTCAAGTTGCCAATTTTTGACAAATAGAGCCAAAACCTTTTAGGAACATCCAAATTCAAATCCAAACATACGCCCAAGTCCAAAATTACCATACGAACCTATTGAAACTATCAAATCCCTATTCCGATCAAATATTGGTCAACTCTTTCAACTTAAAGCTTCCATAATAAAAATTACTCTTCCAAATCAATTTCGAACCTCTCGAAAGAATAAAGCCAACCATACACATGAATCATAATATATTGTATGAAACTACTCACGATCTCAAATCATAGAACATAATGCCTAAACTCAAAACGATCTGTCGGGTCATTACATTCTCCCCCATTAAAATATAGTTTCGTCCTCGAACGTACCAAGAGTCATTCCAAAGCCGTCAAATCACTAGATAAACTCATCATACAAATACCCATGGGTGATCTCACACAACCTCAAACCATATAACTTTATTAACACAACCCAGACTGAAGATTCTTCCTTCAACCTTAGCCTATAAGCCTTGGAACCAAATTTTAATATCTGGAATTTTCTCTAAGATCCGACTCTTGTATATATTCACCGTATTAATATCAACAAACTATATTAAACCACATGTATACTCCCAAGTATAATCACACGATGTACTTCATAGCTCATATATTCATAGCAATATTTTTTTACTACAATAGTTGCTCATTACCAATTCCATTATCGGTAATATACCTCATATCAAATAAAATCTTATTCCAAAACTTCACAACACTGTTAATGATAAAAGAAAATTGTTGAAACTTATAACCACCCATCAAATCAACAAGTCATGGAGTTCTCTCGTCTGACAAAAATCATTGCCAAATTCTGAGCTGACTAATAATATTCTTCTTCCAAATACACCTTATCTGAATTTAATTGCACTAATTCCAGGTCCAATAACCTTGTCTCACCCAGTATAAGCTACTCGACTGATATACCACATAAAATGCCATCTAGAGTCTCATACAATACAATCCGTACACCAAACAAGCAACATCTTGATTGTGACCAATAAAAAGAGAACCAAATAAGAGAACTATCCAACAAGTCTAATATATACTACCACAAAAGCACAATGGTATGAATCCATCCTACAAGAGACAAACAAAATACATAGAATAAGCATAAGGAATCGTATCCAAACATAACTCAGTTGCGGTGTTCAACTCGATCCAACATCATACCATTGCAACGTGCAACTCGATCCAACCTAACATTGTTACGTCGCAACCTGATCTAAACATATCAATTCATATGAAAATACCCATAATCCACAATTCTCACACTCATCAAACACATGTGTATCAACAACAATCACGTAAAGTTCATAAACATGATCATGGGGAGCTGAATATCATAATATGCTATGGAAAAGATAAGCACGACTGAGGTACAATAAGCAAATCAACATTTTAAGAGCCATCTCACTCACACATCGCCACCTCGCTCACACATCGCCACCTCGCTCACACATCGCCACACGACCTAAATAGGACCAAAACATGCGTGTGAATAATCAAGCTATCTCACAATCCATTATAACATAAGAGAGTAACACGTAAAATAGATAGAATGAGTAAGATCCATTCTACCCGATGATGCACCCATAACAAAAGATACACTGAGTAAGCAATCCAATCCAGTGTAGAATTTACATTCACATTAGGTATAGCATAGGCCCTCAAACCAATTCAAACCATTCAGAAATAGGTAAATAGCCTCCCAAAGGTCTACATTGACCTATCTAGAATACATACAATCAGCTTCTAACCCTTAATACATTTCATAGTCTGCACCCAAAGGGATAGTCTGCCTCTAAGAAGATCCAATGTCTAAATCTCAAAAATACAAGAATCCTCATACCTGATTGAACCGTTCTTGAGTAACCACAGATGCTAAACCAAAATATGATGAAGAGCTGGCCATATCATTAGGTTGAACTGTAGTTCTGTTACCTTGTTGTTGTAACTAAGCATCATTCACTGAAGTTGAATTAGCATAGTTAAATCATCCCTTCTTCTAAGACTTAAAATCTGTCGGATAACCAACTATTTCTATCTAGTGTGTTCCTTCATTTTGTAAAAGTCATATTGTAGGTTGTAATCTCTTTTTCTAAACGGAATTCCATCTCTAGTAGTCATCAAATAGTTGGATCGCGTCCTCCGGTCAAATCTTAGTGGCTAGACATAGATCTTTAACTCTCACGCTCCATCGATATTGAATAGGCTTTGTTCATAGAAATTGGACCATCATTAAGATCTGACTACGATCTTGTTCATATGACTCGTTCAGTCCAATAAGAAACTATAAGAGCTACAGGCATTCCATAAAGGCAACTGCCTCACGCAATTTGGCTAAGTTACATCCCGATGCCGGTGCCAAACTATCAAACTCTGCCCCAGAGTAATTGCAACTTCGAAAAATATAAAGAGATTGAAGTGGTACCTTGATTTATCGTTGAAATTTCCTTGTGAATTTGAAAGATTCTTGAACAATCGACTTTATCAAATCGTTCCTTCAGATCATTTCTGACTGCAATGGCATTTAAAGAGTAGACGATTACACTGAGCAATTCTGGTAAAACACAATTCATTATCTATGATCACACAACTGCGTTCATCGCTCCAGAGATCTGCGAGATTTCTACTATTATTTTCCTTTTTGTATGTGCCGTCGATGAACCCTAGCTTGTTCAGACCTAGGATCGCAATTTGCATTGCTCGGCTCCATGCAGAATAATTTTTCGATTCTCGTAGCCGGAGAGAAAATAGCACAGCTACGGAATTGTCATTAGCATTCAAAAATAATGGATGGCTGTGACTTAATTTTTCCGGCACCTCGTTGTCTATCACCTCCATTGCTGATATCTCTACAAAGCTCCGACGAAGGATCTAAATTGAAATAGAGAGACTACAGTACTACACTTATGACGTCTGGCTCTGATACCGTGATAATTTTTAACATGAAGATGAAATTATAGAGAGAAACAATTCAAGGTCAAAGCTTGTTCTTTTCTCAGCATAAGAAAAAAAAAATGAATCACACACGCTGAGCTACTATCTCTAATCTACTATATACATATAACTCTAACAAACAACTAACTTCTAACAGCGGATACACGTGTTAGTTACTAACTTTAAATATTACAAATATACATACTGACTTAATTTAATTATACTTTACTACCCTGGAATAACATCACTAGTCTCATTAATAAGTAAGGTCCCTATACCATTTGTCACAACAAGCGAGAGAGTGTAACCACTAGTGTGAGTGCATGTCCTAGGAAGGTCTCTAAGTGGTGCAATTGATAAACATTTGTAATTCAATAAAAAAGCTGTTTCACCACATCCACAATCTTCTCTTTTAGCTTGTTTCCCATTGCTCACAAACCATAACGAGCTTGCCTAGTGTTAGGCTCTTTGCTTGAGTCAAAACACTCCGAGGGAAAAGCTTTCCTCATGTTTTTCAATCAAGGATTTTGCTTTTTGCCTGAGTCTATATTTTTTTATTTTAAAGGGACAAATCGTTTGTCTCTATGTTCAACAAAAAGATATAGTGGTCTCTATGCATTGAATAACACTTCTTCAATTGAATTTTATCAAAGAAAAACTAATCTAAAAGTCTTTTATCAATTGAAGGTCCAAACGATATGACTGATTTTTGTGTAACAAGATTAATTGAACGGGTAAGGGAGTATTAAGCCATCTAAGATATGCAAAAATCTAACTGGTTCCTTTAGTTGGACGATGTTATAATTGACAAGAAGCAGGGGCGGCCCAACCTCATCGGATGCTTAATAAGAGGCCTTAATATATATATATATATAATGAATATCGTTTTTAAAAAAATTAGACAAGTGAGGATGTATAATTAAAAAAAATGAGAACTTAGTTTTATAAAATACAGAAAATTAAATAAATTTAACGTTGATTGCATCACAACTAAAATGGGAGAATCCAGAAAACATAAGTGACTCCTTTTTTTTAGTAAGTCCCTTTCTATATTTGGTAACAATTCAACTTTAGATTTTTCTTTTTACCATTATTGAGATGATTTCTAGCCCAAAAACTTCTATGATTTATTTAAGATTACAAGTTTCAAAAGCTTTTCTTTATTTCATAAAATTCATGTCCAGTCAAACACTTTCATATAAATTGGGACGAAGAGAGTATAATTTATGTAAGAAAAATAAATAATAAGTTAGATTATTAAATATAGTTACGTGACCAACTAATGAATAGAGAAATATAATTAAGTAAAAAAGTAAAATAAGATTGACAGAAAATTATTTTAGTTATATTAATTAGAGGAAGAAATCGAATTATTAAAAATTAATATGACAATAAAGAAATAAATTTATCAATAATAAAAGATAATTATATAAATAATATACTACTATATATAAAGAATACTAATAATTTTGGGGCCTTTAAATTTTTGGGTCTAAAGCAAGTGTTTCACTAGCTTTAGGGTTGTGCCGCCTGACAAGAAGTTGAAAGCCAAGGATGTATATATATAGATGTCATTATCCTATGTTTGTTAGGTTTGGGTAGAAATTGTCAAATGCAACATTAGACAAATTCAACAGTATTCATGTCTTGAGACAAGTACGAATTGATTTCTTCCTTGCTTTTTTTTGTCTTTCCTAATTGTTGTTATTGCTTTTTCTTTTTTTTGCTGTTCTCTAGCCGAGGATTTTTCAGAAATGACCTCTTTGCCCTTTCAGGGATAGGGGTAAGGTTGCTTACCTTCTCCAATTGTGAAAAATTACTGAGTTTATTGTTGTTGTTGCTTTTGTTTTGTCTTCTCGCCTTTGACAATTTGATCCTCCAAATAACTAAAAGTTCAGCAGCAAGCTGGTTGTACATGGAGACATGCAACTTAAATAAATATACATTTATCTATCACTTTTATGAGGTTCACAGACAGGCACAAACATAGAATAGGATAATAACTGAGGCAGCCATGACAAAAACAGCAAAGTTAGGTTACTTTTGTGACTCGTTAGTACCTTTTTGCCTCTCATCTTTTCCTTGTTGATCTCCATGTTTATTCAAAAAATGGAAGTGACAATTATATATTTCACATTTTCACAAATATACACACATACTTGTATACGTACTCGTATGCATGCATAGACATAGGCACATAGCATACTTTTTTTTTTTTTTATAAAAAAAGGTAATGGATGAATACTTAAAAATATGTGGAAAACAGTAGTCAAGTCTGTTGTTTTACTAAAATGAATAATAACTACAATTTTATAGGGGATTTTCCAAGAATAATGCAATTTGAATGTTATGCTGTTACTACACCATAATCAAATGATCATATCAAGTCAAACGAACGTGAGTTTCAATCATTAAGTTCATAATATCGTCTTTTTATTTATAAGCTTTTCGTAGGTCTAAACAAAGATTATGAATAATTGCTGTTTCTCAACATATTACAAGCAGAAAATATTACTTAAATAACGTTTCATACTTTTACTCATAACCATATATAATTCACTTTATCAAATTCATTATTTCAGTTGTCAATAAAACTCAGTATCTAACCCCTGCAAACAAAATGGTCATGGTATATATTCCAATTTCATACTTTTCTACCTATGTATTTACATTAGGATTTAAATTATATAGACTAATAGTATAATGACTCTTTTATACCATCAATATAATTTAATTTGTTATAATTAGTTACTATTTAAACTAGGACATAATCAATACTAATAAATAAAGTTATTTGCAATTATTTTTTAATTGACTGTTATCATTAAGTGTTATAATTAGGTTTAGAAAAGCAAGCTCTGGTTTATGGTGGAAGTATAGCCAAGTTTTAAGAAACCAAATAGATCAATAATCCAACCATAAAATGTTTGGGTAGAGAAGTCCATTCCCACTTAAATAGTGGGGAGGAAAAATCATAAATTCTAAAGGAGCAATGACCCTAGATAATTAATAGTAGTGTCAGATCTATGATGGCCATAATGCAAAATAATGTGGCATTGTATATATTTCCAGCTACCCATTCTTCAACAATATGTATCCATTCATAATTATGCTAAATTGTTTGTTGGTTATACAGTGAAAACTCCAATAATAAATGACTGTAATTGTCAATGCTAACTATATATCTAGAAGGTGAACCCAATCCTTCTGGTAGACAAATTTGTTAAATAAACATCACAAAATTTTTGGGTTACGACTGGCATTCATTCAAGAAAGATTTGCTCAAATCAGTTTTTGGGTAAAAAAGATTGGGTTATTATTTACATTTTTTTTTTGGGGGGGGGGGGGGGGTAAAAGCCAACTTAGAGTCTTAGGGAACAAAGTCTTCAAGATTCTCTACAATGGTCCAGAGCTTCTAAATCAAGTTCAAAACAATCGTGTTCAAGAGAAATCTATCAAGTCTTGAATCTAATTTAAATGAAAAGTATCAGTGATCCTCTCTTTGGATTGAGATCCTTTAGCGAATGTTACGACTATTCTTGATAGGAAGTTTGTGTAACAGTTCTCCGTTAAATTCTTTTAATAACCCGACCACGATTTCATACAATAGATGGGCCAAATATCAAGAAGATATAATAAAGAGAAAATGACCGCCCCTCAAAATTTTAATAGTTCATGTTTTTCTCCATTGACACGAAATATCCCTCCGGCCCAAACATATTATATCTAATAGCCCGAAATATTTATTTTGTATATTTTTTGTATAGTGACAGTTTATTTTATATATTTTTTGTATAGTGACAAATTGACAGTCTATTTTGTATATTTTTTGTATAGTGACAGTTTATTTTGTATATATTTTGTATAGTGACAGTCTATTGTATATTTTTGTACAGTGATAGTCTATTTTGTATATTTTTTGTAAAGTGATAGTCTATTTTGTATATATTTTGTATAGTGACAGTCTATTGTATATTTTTTGTATAGTGACAGTCTATTTAGTATATTTTTTTATATAATGACAATCTATTTTGTATATATTTTGAATAGTGATAGTCTATTTTGTATGTATTTTATATAGTGACAGTCTATTTAGTATATATTTTGTATAGTGACAGTCTATTTTATATATATTTTGTATAGTGACAGTATATTATATATAAATTGTATAGTGACAGTATATTTAGTATATATTTTGTATAGTGACAATCTATTTTGTATATATTTCAACGTTGTGCATAGTTATCTGAGAAAGAACAATCATAAAACTTTATTTCCCGTGACTTCAAACTCCCAACTCAAAGCCCTACAACTCCATTGAAACACAACACTAAGAGCCCGTTTGGACATAAATTTTTTTTACTTTTTTCGAATTTTTTTTACTTTTTTTTAAAATTTCCGACTTTCACTTGAAGATGAATTTTGGAATTTTTAAAAAATTTGAAAAACTCCAAAAAGTTATTTTTCAAAAATCACTCACTAAACTTCAAAGACAACCCAAAATAATATTCATGTCCAAACACAACTAATTTTCAAATACCATTTTCACTTGAATTTGTTTTTCACCTTTTTTTTAGAATGTTACCAATCTTATGTCCAAACGCCCACTAAAAGCTTCTTACTTTCCCATTTCTTCCTGTTATTTATCAATGCACTGTTAATTCGCTAAAAGATAAAGAAAAAAAAAGAAACATACGATGATGAGTTTCTATTTTCTTTTTGGAAAAACCCAGTTCCTTTTTTTCCTAGTTTTTGAAAATTTTTATTTGTTCAGAATTATGTGTACAGTTTATATAATAGGACTTGGCAAAGGGTGTGTTGTTGCCTAATTAGATTGAGATGCATATACTGGATTGCAAGATGAAAATTTGAAAAAGTTTCAATTTTGTAAAAAAAAAGGTGCAATATTTGGTATTAGATTCATGAATTCTTTGTTCCTTTGGCTTTTTATGTGGCCTGATCATCATTTTTCTGGAACAAAAGACTAATCCCAAAAGGAAAACGGAAGAAAAAGATCCTCTTTTTGTTGTGTGCATCTTTCTTGGAGTACTACATAAGATTTTGTTGCTTGCATATAACTATGAAATCTCTCAATTTGTCATTGTTTCTTGAATATAGTGATACACTGTCGCCTTCACACTTTCACTCACACTGTCCGTACACAAGCTCCGGCATTTCAACATTTTGATTATCGTCTTCCGATTTGCTTCTATCTGCTTCTCTCTTGCTTCTGCTATCTTCATGTTTACTAATGTTTACTAATTCTCGCCGCCGCAACTTCGATTTTCCTTAGTGGCACCACTTTCAAGTTTTTTAATTGCTAGCCACTGTTATTGTTTTTGGGCTATGACTTGTATGAGTCATTTTGTGACTACTGGGTGATATAAGTTTAGCCCGAGTGGCTATAAATAAATTTTGCTCTATAATAAACCTGTCAAGGATTATACCTTTATGTTACTATTTTCATTTTCTTGAAAAAAATAAATTTATGTTAATGAACATTTGAAGTTTAGAGTTGAAAAGGTTTCAATTTCTCAATGTTATTTTCCAATATTTTTTTTTTTTTTTTATCTCATTAGCTTTAGTTCTACAATTGCTACACAATGCGGATAATTGAGTGTTTGGACTTCAATATTCATTTTGTTTTGTTATAATTCTATCGATTTACGACTGTTTGGGTTCTTTCTTTCAGATTGATAATTAAGAGTATCCTACGGGTGTTTACTTTCTTTGTCACGATCCAAAGTTCACTAGTCGTGATGACACCTAGCCCAACTTGCTAGGTAAATCAACTAACAGCTAGCATATTCCAAATGAGATTAATGAGTAATAAATGATGAATTAACTGAACTTTTATACTTTCAACCCAAGGATTGTTAGTACAAGTCACGAGCCACTAAGACTTAGATTTACAAAATAGGTATGAAGTAATATAACATCTGTTTGAAAATGCATAAACATAATTCAAATCTAAGACTACCAAAAACAAGTGGTAGCCATGTCCGGACAACGGGTGGATCTTCAATGTCAGCTCCCACCATGTACCGCAACATCAGCTCCAAGATCTGCACGCAAGGTGCAGAAGTGTAGTATGAGTACAACTTATCACATGTACTCAATAAATATCATAACCAACCTCGGCAAGGTAATAATAGCAAGAATTATAAATGATACTCACCAGCACATGTACAAGTTCTTAAATCCAACTAGTATAGAACAGATATATGATCAAATCAAGAAACACAGGTAAAACCACCTTGGTGCTCACAATTCTTTCTTTAAAAGTGTTCTACTTACTCACATTTTAGCATATAGGGAAGATATACAAGTAAACCAGGTAAACAGTCAAGGAAATTGCAAGTAATGATGAAATGCAATAATCAAATATCAGTCTGTTGCGGCGCTCAACCCGATCCGAATAACAATAATCCAATATGTCATATTGCGGCTTGCAACCCAATCTAAATAATATTAACCAGCTCTCCCAGAGCTCACATCAACCAGAAACCCAACGGTTTTTCACAATCCGTGTGTATACCATCAAGAAAGAAATATGAGAGGGTGACTCTAGGGGGATGGATCCGTATCCACACGCTGCAAGGACATCTCATATGCAAATAATATCAAGCGCACAAACAACTCACGTGCTGCACGGATAACTCACGTGCCAATAATATCAATATCTGGATCCGCACGGACAACTCACGTATTGCACGGATAACTCACGTGCTAATAATATAATAATCGAACGGACAACTCACGTGTTAATAATCACAATTCGCCCATCGTGGTCACAAGCTCAATGTCACAATCCGCCCGACGTGGTCATATGTACAATATCACAATCCCCCGGTATGATCACATGTACAATATTACATTCTGCTATCACCTGGCATGTTCACAGGCATCCAGTCCAAATCATAGCACACAAAAGCAAATATAGAAGTATACATGTATATGATGAATGAATATCAAGTTTCATGCTCTTGGACTGGTATAATGACATGCTAAAGCGTAGACATGTGTAAAGTATGCTATCATAGTTCAAATCGGCAATTTCATCACAGAAATAGCAATTATGAAGTTCATTCAGGGAATTAGCCACTATGTAACCTCAAACATGCATCAAATAGTTCACAACAAGGTTTCAAACATGAGAAACAACATAGCTTAAATCTTAACAGTCAATTTTAGACATATCATAGCCTAAGCACTACCCCGAACATGGATAAATATCCCGGTGCTCGCACATGGGCTCAAACCCTACACATATGCGCACCTATAATACGTAGCTATCACAAATAATTCGGGCAACTAGTGCCTCAGCCAAGTTTAGATAAGATACTTACCTCAAACAAGCCAAAACAAATACCGAGCAAGCCAAATAACACTCTAAAAATGCCATTCCGCGTGTATCAATCTCCGAACGGTTCGAAACTAGCCAAAAGATACTCAAAAATATCAAATAATGCCATAGGAGACAAACCCAAACGATAAAAATCGAATCTTTAATCAATTACTCAAAGTCAACCAAAAAGTCAAACTCGGGCTTGCACCTTGGAATCTGATAAAACTTACAAATTCCGATAACTCATTCAATTACGAGTTCAACCATACTAATTTCACTCGAATCCAACTCCGAATAAATGTTGAAAATCCAATTATTCACTTTAGAAAAGTTTATGCAAAACCTCCTAATTTCTCTCTTAAAAATCTTCATTCAAATGCCAAAATTAAAGATGGAATCATGAGATATAATCAAAACTGAGTAGAAAATATATACCCCAATCAGTGTGGTGAAAATCGCCTCCACAATCGCCCAAATTCGAGCTCCCCAACAAAAAATGTGATGAAATAACTAAAAGTCTGAAAATAGAGTACTTATAATTACTGAACAACAATACCCATAGCAATCGTGGGAATTCCTTTGCGATCACGAAGAACAAACGCTACTGCCCCCAAAATATTCTACGCGTTCGCGATACTGGCCACGCGAACGCGATGACCATAGATGACAAGGTTTCGCGAACGCGATGACCACAGATGACAAGGTTCCGCGAACGCGAATTCTCCAGCTCCCAGCTCCCACTCAACACTACACGACCACGATGCCCCACGCGCGAACGCGAACTGCAACAAATCCAAACCTCCGCGAACGCGTACTATCTGTCGCGTCTGCGATGAACAAACCACCAGAGGACCAAAACACACTTCGCGTTCGCGAAGAACACCAGAGGCACTAAATAACAATAGAAAACCAGTAATGCAACCAACTCCGAAAAGATTCGAAACCACCCCAAAACACAAAACGAACCTACTCGAGGCCTCAAATCACACATAACAATATCAAAACCATGAATTGCTACTCAAATCAAACATAATGAACTTTCAATTTCCAAAACTCGTGCCGAACCATATCAAATCAACTCTGAATGACCTCAAATTTTGCATACAAATTCCAAATGACATAACAAACCTATTCCAATTTTCGGAATAACAATCCGTACCCTATATCATCAAAGTCAACTCCCAATCAAACTTATAAATATTCCAAATCTTCAAATTGCCAACTTTTGCCAAATAGTGCCGAAACCTCCTAGAAATATCCAAATGCAAATTCGGGCATATGTCCAAATCCAAAATTACTACCCGGACCTAACGGAACCATCAAAACTCCGTTCCGAGATCAAATACACAAAATTCAAACTTGGTCAAGTCTTCCAACTTAAAGCTTCTATCATGAAAATTATTCTTCCAAACTAATTCCGAATCACCCGAAAATCGAAACCGATGATACACACAAGTCACAATACAATATACGGAGATACTCATGCCCTCAAACCACCAAACGAAGTGCAAATGCTCAAAACGACCGATCAGATCGTTACATTCTCCCTCACTTAAACATACGTTCGTCCTCGAACGTGCCAAGAGTCGTCGCAAAGCCTTCAAATCACCGCATAACCTCCCCGTACACATACCCGTGGGTGATCCCACGTCACCCCAATCCATGTAAGCCTGACATATAAAACAACTGAAGATCTTTACTTCAACCTTAGTTCATAAACCTTAGAACCTAATTTCCAACATCCGAAATCCAATGCAAGACTCGACTCTCACATCTATACACCGTATAAGTCTGAAAAAACTGTATCAGGCCATAATCATAATCCAAGATGAAATCACATGATACGTCATAACTCAGATACTCATAGCAATAACTTTCGGTCACAATAGTTGCTCAAAAATAAATCTGGTACCGGTAATAAGCCTGATATCATATAAAACCTTGTTCGAACCCTTCGTACACTGCCAATGATGAAAAAAACACACAAAAACTCATAATCACTCATCAAATCAATAAGTCGTGGAGCTCTCTCGTCCGACAAGAACCATAGCCAAATTCTAAGCTAATTAGTGACATTTTTCTTTCAAACATGCCGTAATTAAATCCGATAGAACCTATTCTAGGTCCAATGATATCATCTTACAAAATACAATCTGCTCTACTGACATGCTACACCAATACTACCCAAAGCCACGAACCGTGCAATCCGTGCACCAATAAGCAACAACTCAAATGTACTCAAACATGGAAAAAAATAATTCAAATGAGAGAACCGTCCCGGAAGCTCAGCAAGTACAGCCACAAGCTCAATGCTATAAACTCATCACACAAGGAGAACCAAGACACACGAGATCTACCCAAGGGTTCGCATCCCATCATAACTCCGCATGCAATGCGTGACCCAATCTAAACACCGGTCCACATGAAATAATATCAAAATCAATAACCTCACGCAATCAACATCTACTAGATGAAATGCATGACCATAACCATGGAGAAACAAATAGCACAGTATACCACAACCCGAAAAGACCATAACCAAGGCACGATCAACCATTCAACGCCCCAAGAACCATCTCACTCCAATTCCGCCACTAGACCCAAACAGAACCACATCATGTGTGTAAATAATCAACAGTATCACAACCCATTGCAGCATAGCAAAGTAACACATAGAACATATCATAACACGAACAAGCTCAACTCTAACCGTATGGCACAACCCTCAATAATAGCGATGTTGAGTCAACAAATCCGACCCGGTGTAGAATACACGTCCTCATTAGGCCTACCAATGGGCCTCCAAATCAACTCTGAAAATTCCCAAATAGATAAATAACCCTCCAAAAGTCCATAATTATCCTAACCATAACACAAATATTAGCTATCCAACATGTGCCATACCTTCGCAGTCCGCAACCAAGGAACAATATCCATTTGAGAACTCCCAGTCTCTAAATCCTTAGGATACCAGAATCACCATACCTGATCCCAACTCGACCACTCAAGTGACTGACAAATCCTTCATATACAATCATTCTACGAGAAATACTTCCATAATTCTTCCGTGCCACATAGAAAATCTAAACATCAGCAGTCGATCAACTAAGCGAGTACCGCAATACTAATGAAGCATACACAAGCCAAAACATAATGCACTTTTCTAAAATATATACTCTTCTCAGGTGATAACAAAATACTGCCAACATTCTTCTAAACATCAGAGACCGTCCATACTGTCTAGAACTCAGGACCTTCCCTCCAAAACTGAACCGCAAACTTGTACATACAAATCTCAATCCCATACGTCACACTGCATCTATCAGGCCATCATATGAAAATACGAGAATTCCATTATCAACTCTGAGTCACAAGCAGAGTACATAATCAATCAGTCCGAAATCTTCCACTTGATCCCATCCAGGAGAAAATCGCAGCGCACAACAAACTCCCTATGCCTATAGAAAGAATTCATCCAAAGCCGTGGTCAACACCATCAATAACTTTCCAAAATCATATGCACATAACCAAGCCATCAGAACCGAATTCCTCTAACTCAACCAAGTCACACAAATTGCCAAACCCGGGAGCATTTCCACATCACAACCTACAAAGCCTCGCCATATTAAAATAACCAAAAGAACCAATCATATCCATTACCTGATCATCCAACCTACTACCAAGATGTCCTATTTCTCCGAGTTCTTTTCGAATTACCTTTAAGTTGACACTTCTCCTTGCTAATATACTGCGACCCTTAACCCAACGCTCACCAAAATGGATCTCAGCATGAAACGATATCGTTCGAAAGCCCAAAAACCATTGTCTTCCCTCTTAAGCACCGTAAATACCGCAACTGAGATACCCACACTGAAAAGACTTTATGTGAATCTAAATCTGTTTCCTTTACCTTTCTGATACTAAAAAGTAGAATCCATAATGGTATTGAAGTACCGCGAGTCCTAACACCATCCAATGCAAATTTCATATCTAGCCATTTATAAATCCGAAAATTCCTACCACATATGAATCTTGAACCCTTTAGGACCTTCTCGAGAGTCATCCACTCTGCCTAAATCTCTAATGTACCACCAAAACGGACCGAACGACCTGTGCTTCATTAGCACACAAATACCTTAAGAAGTAACCCACTCCTCTAAGCAATTGAGTGAAATCCCTACTCCATGAACACTACCTCCACCTCGAATACCACACCCGAATCATCCCAAGATTTCCACATATCCGCAAAGGGTAATACATCATGCATCCGTAAATTTTCTTGCTCAAGTCACCCTTAATACCAACCTTTTCAAATCATAACTGATCTACAACTATTCAAACCAAAACTAAAATAATGCATGACCATGAAATCTGATCGTCGATAGCAGACTCTCCCACTTGGCTCGAAGCCAAAGAACATAACATCCGATAACCCACAATACCTTTACTGTATTACTTCCATAATCCCGCACTGTAATTCAACTAAATTATTCATAAGATCATGTAGCACTAATCATAAAAATAGTTCAAATCATTTGCTAAACTCATATTCATCCTCGTGACAGTCAAGCCTACTTTCTCAAGAGATCCCAACATGAATTGCGACATATATAACCTAATGGTAGAAAGAAAAACTCATCACATGATATCATAAGGGTCACACAACCTCAAAACACCCCGTAGGAGATTACCCACCTGCTTAGCCTTAAGATGCATTGCTCAATGCCCTTTCCTGGCCACAACCACAATGCAGTCACTTAATGTACCGAGTCTGAACTCGTCAACAAGATATAAGAATATACTGCATTCCTAAAAATGAACAACTGAGAGATCCACCAATGTATCCACATCCCGAGACTATACCACACATTCAGACATAAATCAAACATCCATAATCCCTTTCACATCCCAAGCAAAATTTTTCCCGTCACATCCAAACCATCTAAGCACCTTCTGTAGTCACATAATACTCATCATAGAGCCATCCAACTACTCACCGAGCCATCAATCATACTCCTAGGGACACTGTCGGACATATAAGTCCAAAAGCACATACTCACATAATGGAAACTACAAAGGCCAAGCTGCGGTCTAAACCCAGCCTCAAGTCATCCAGACTGTCCTGTAACCATAGTACCGAGAGCATATCTCGCACCTATCCCATTACATCACAAGTCGTCGATACACGGCTGATACCGAGCTTTCACATAACATACGAGTAGGTGGAATGGAATCAAAGATATATGCTTCAAGATGAACCAATGCCGCACGATAAGGAAATAAAGATGAGAAGTTTGTCCTAAATGCCCTGTAGCCTCTCAAAGATAGGTATGGACGTCATCATACCGATCCGCAAGACTCTACTAGACACTTGCTCATGACTCGTAGAACCTATGAACCTAGAGTTATGATACCAACTTGTCATGACCCAAAATTCATTAGTCGTAATGACACCTAACCCAACCCTCTAGGTAAGACAACTAACAGTAAACATATTCCAAATGAGATTAATGAGAAATAAATAATGAATTAACTAAACTTTTATACATCAACCCAAGGACTGGTAGTACAAGTCACGAGCCGCTAAGACTTAGATTTACCAAACTAGTATGGAGTAATACAACATATGTTTGAAAATACATAAACAGAACTCAAATCTACGACTACCAAGAACAAGTGGTAGCCATGTCCGGACAAAGGGTATATCTTCAATGCCAGCTCCCGCCATGTACCGCAACATTAGCTCCAAGATCTACACATAAGGTGCAGAAGTGTAGTATGAGTACAACCGACTCCATGTACTCAATAAGTATCATAACTAACATCGGCGAGGTAATAGTAGCAAGAATTATAAATGATACTCACCAGTCACATGTACAAGTTCTTAAATCCAACAAGTATAGAACACATATATGATCAAATCAAGAAACATAGGTAAAACCACCTTGGTGCTCACAATTCTTTCTTTTAAAGTGTTCTACTCAGTTAACATTCCAGAACATAGGGAAGATAAACAAGTATATTAGTCCGTTGTAGCCCGTAACCCGATACAAATAACAATAAGCCAATAAGGCCTATTACGGCGTGCAACCCGATTCAAATAACAATAACCAGCTTTCCCAAAGCTCACATCAATTAGAAACCCGTCAGTTTCTCACAATCCGTGTGTACACCATCAAGAGAGAAACATGAGAGGGTGACCCTAGGGGAATGGATCTGTATCCACACGATGCACAGACAACTCATGTACTAATAATATCAAGCGCACGGACAACTCATGTGCTGCATGGACAACTCACGTGCTAATAATATCAACATCTGGATCCGCACGGATAACTCACGTGCTGCGCAAACAATTCATATGTTGCACAGACAACGCACATGCTAATAATATAATAACCGCATGAATAACTCACGTGCTAATAATCACAATCCGCCCGGTATGGTCATATGCTCAATGTCACAATCCGCCCGGCATGGTCACATGCACAATATCACAATCCGCACGGAGTATTCAGAGGAACAATATCACATTCCGCCCGGCGTGGTCACAGTCACAACAACACAATCCGCTCGGCGCGTTCACATGCATTCAGTCCAAATCATATCACACAAAAGCAAATATACAAGTATACATGTATATGATGAATGAATATCAAGTTTCATGCTCATGAACTGGTATAATTACATGCTAAAGTGTAGGCATGTGCAAAGTATGCTATCATAGCTCAATTCGGTAATTTTATCACAGAAATAGCAATTATCAAGTTCATTCAGGGAATTAGCCTCTTTGTAACCTTAAACATAGATCAAATAGTTCACAATAAGGTTTCAAACATGAGAAACAACAAAGCTTAAAGCTTAACAGTCAATTCTAGGTAAATCATAGCCTAAGCATTACCCCTAACATGGATAAATACCTCGGTGCTCGCACATGGGCTCAAACCCCACACATATGCGCACCCATAGAATGTAGTTATCACAAATAATTCGGGCAACTAGTGCCTCAACTAAGTTTAGATAATATACTTACCTCAAACAAGCCAAAACAAATACCAAGCAAGACAAACAACACTCTAAAAATGCCATCCCGCATGTATCAATCTCCGAATGGAAGGAAACTAGCCAAAAGCAGCTCAAAAACATCAAATAATACCATAGGAGACAAACCCAAACGATTAAAATCAAATCTTTAATCAATTACTCAAAGTCAATCAAAATGTCAAACCCAAGCTCGCACCTCGGAACCCGACAAAACTCACAAAATTCGATAACTCATTCAATTACGAGTCCAATCATACTAATTTTACTCAAATCCGACGTCGAATCGATGTTTAAAATAAAATTATTCACTTTAGGAAAGTTTATGCAAAAAAACCCCAATTTCTCTCTTAAAAATCTTCAATAAAATGCCAAAATCGAAGATGGAATCATGAGATATAATCAAAACCGAGTAGAAATCAATTACCCCAATTCGTGTGCTGAAAATCGCCTCCAAAACCACCCAAATCCGAGCTCTCCAACACAAAATGTGATGAAATGACTCAAAGTCCGATATTAGAGTACTTATAATTACTGAACAACAATACCAATCGCGATCGGGGGAATTCCTTCGCGATCGCGAAGAACAAATGCTACTGCCACCAAAATGCTCTACCCGTTCGCGATACTGGCCACGCGAACGCGATGACCACAGATGACAAGGCTCCGCGAACGCGACCTGACTTACGCGAACACGATTAAGAATTCTCCAGCTCCCAGCTCCCGCTCAACACTACGCGACCGCGATGCCCCATGCACAAATGCAAACTATAACCAATCCAAACCTCCGCGAACGCGTACCATTTGTCGCGTTCGCAATGAACAAACCACCAGAGGACCAAAACACACTTAGCGATTGCGGCTAGACCTTCGTGATCGCGAAGAACACCAAAGGCACTAGATAATAGCAGAAAACCAACAATGCAACCAACTCCGAAAAGGTCTGAAATCATCCAAAAACGCACCCGAGCCCCTCAGGATCCCGTTTGAACATACCAAAAAGTTTAAAAATACAACACAAACCTACGCGAGGCCTGAAATCATACATAACAACATCAAAACCACGAATCGCACTTCAAATCAAACTTAATAAACTTTTGAACTTTCAACTTCTAAAATTCGTGTCGAACCATATCAAATCAATTCGTAATGATCTCAATTTTGCACACAAGTTTTAACTTTTTTGAACTAAATTAGTTGATAAACCTAAGAAGGAAAAAAATAAATAGGTGACGAGCTAGAGAAAGTTGAGTTGGTAAAAACTTAGACGTACTGAGTAATTGCATCAAACTAATAATAACAAGATATCTATGTAAATCGGTGAGGCTTGGATTTAGTTGTGTTTGGAGAGATTAAAATGTCGTTATCAATGGATGGATTAATCACATGCCACATGTCCCTTCTTGACCTTGGGCCGTCCAAATGGAGACGGCCAATAGTTCATTTTTGTTGTCGAATCTGACTCTGCAGTAAGACAAGGGTGTCATTTCACGCGCACATTACGGAGAAACGGATGCCGTTGAGCCGGAGTATTGTGTCATGCTGACCCTAGTACCTGTTTAAACTGTCAACAATATTGTTCGATTGGCCGGACCATAATTAACGGGTTTGAACATGGAAAAAATTTATTTGCATTTACATCAACTCTATAAAGGAAGTATATGTATTTGCATCTAATCTTTTAATCACTAAATCATACTAGTTAGTAGATATACATTCCCACCTTATTTTGTAACTTAATCGTGACAAATTTGATTATTTTGCTGCAAATATTGTGTAAATAATAGTATCTTCTTAAAGCATTAGGGCTAAATTCACATTCCATGTATGAACTATGAAGTGGAGTAGCCATGCTCTATAAAAGGATTCAACTGAAATTTTTTCGTTGAAAAATATTCTGGAATTCGATTGTAATTGCCGCATGACATGGTGCAAACTAAGAGAAAGATGAAACTATTCTTCAATGGCGAGCCACTGATTCCAGTAGTGTTCCTATGTATTGACCTTTCTAGTCAATATTTTAACTAGTCCACAGTAAAGTAGGTTACTATCGCAAACTTCGAACCTCAAGAGTTTTGAATTTTAGAAAAATGCATTAGTTTCTTTATCTTTTTCTTTTCTTAAATTTTAGAAATGCATCAGTTGATATGAAACTTCACATCTGCCTAAAGAGAAAACTGTTTTTAGGGGCTGGGCTGGGCTGGGCTGGGGTGGGTGGTTAGTGGACAACACTCATTTTTCACTTTATTTAGTTTGATTTCTTTTAATTGTAAAAAGAATATGATTTGAATTTGCTTTTCTATCGATTATTTCGTAGAAGTTAGTAGCAATGTCGGTGTTTTCTTGCAAAATCGCATCAGTTAATGTTTACTATCTTTTTTTTTCTTCCGTATGCTAGTTTATTATTTTGCTTAGAAGAAAAAGCGCTAAGAATTACATTTTCCATTTCATAGAAGCAAGTAGAAGCCTTATTTCCAATTTCATTAAATTAAATTATCATGTATATGTAAAATTGGTCAGAGACAGTTGAACGAATAACGAGATGACACGTGAAATTGAAGACATGTAAGATGTGAGTCAGCAAATAGTTGGCACCGAATGCAAGTATGAGTTTGGTGCTGTATAAATTCCGAAAGCATGGGACCCATAACAAAGATTTGAAAGAAAGACATCGATTTGGAAAGACAACATTCAATGAGCAGCCGTTACTAGGGATGTACATAGGTCGGGTTAGTTCGGGTTTTTCAATTACCAAACCAAACCAAACCAAACCAATTGTGATGGGTTATTAAATCTAAAAACCAAACCAAACCAATAAAAGTTGGGTTTTTTAATCTCGATTTTTCTCGGGTTTTCGGGGTTTTTTTTCATAAAGTCTTCATAACACAAAATATAGAATTTGTGCTCCAATTATTTCTTTAATCTAAGTAAGATAAAATTATATTAGGTATTTTTCAAAAAAATAACATAAAATATGAGATGAGTCATAACATTGTACAAAAATATTCAATAATAAAGCCAATAAAATCACATAAAAAATATTATTAATAAGTCATAATAAAAATGAACATAATCTAAAATTGCTAAGTTGCTAAAATAAGTACGACTAATAAGTATTATTATTTACATGACTAAACACTAAAAAGAATGTTAAGCATTTTTTCAAAACCATAGAAAAACTAAAAAATAGATATCCAACGCCATGTACAATTGAATTGAATTTCTTCTGTTATCCGTAATGTTGATTTGATTTTGGTTTGGACTTTATTTGAGTTACTAATATTTATGGAGTATAAAATTTATTGGAGCATTCAAAAATTATAAGTTCAAACTTAAAATAATACGATGAAAGATAAAATTATAAAAAAGTTTAAGAAATATTTAAAAATTACATTACAATAAATACTTTTATGTATTAAATATATTTAAAAACTTTATACATGTAATGCGGGTTGGTTTGGTTTCGGTTTGACTTTTTTTAGTTAAAACCAAATTAACCAAACCAATTATGGTCGGGTTCTTTTTTCCAATACCAAACCAAATCAAACCGAACCATAGTCGAATTTTTTTCTCGGTTTTATCGGATTATCGGTTTGGTGTGGTTTGTCGGTTTTCTTTGTACACCCCTAGCCGTTACAAAGAATCTATGTATTTATAGCCAACCGTTATGCAGCCATCAATGATTGTTTTATTCTCATTCAAGAGGAGCTTGATTTGGGGAATTTGTCTCCCTAAATAGAGCTATAAATAGGAGAATTAGTATCCATTGTGGAAGAGAAAAAAAGCATTTGTACTCAAAAGCATAGACAATGATGTGGACACGGGAAATGTGGTCACAAGGAAGTTCTCTCAAAAGTTTGAACTGGATGCTCCTCAGAATGTGTACAACACTGATATGACCCCCTTCCACGAGCTGCTATTTCACTTTGTCAATTCCTGCATTCTGCAGAGGTCTGAGAGAAGGCATGAGGATACCATGTTGGACATGGCTGTCATGGAACTTCTTGACACTGGTAGACTTATCAATCTCCCTAGCCTGATGATTGATCAGCATATGGCAAGAGTTGCAGACACTTCCAAGTCTAAGCATGCTATGCCTTATGACTTCATGTTGACTGAGCCGTTTGACAAGCTCAACACTGCCTTGCCTGAGCTTAAGTATCCTCAAGCAGTGTGGCTATGAGGAGATCAATGCTAGATGACGAACATGATTTGCTATTCTACCTGGTAACAGCATGGTAGCAGAGCTCACTAAGAGGTTAGAGTTGGCTGTTGATAGGGATGGCAAGCGATGCGGGATGGTACGGGTGCAGGGTGGGTTCTGTTTTAACCCGCAAAATTTTAACCCGTCCCGCATAGAACTTTCACCCGCGTCCACCCGCTCCGCTCCCACACCCGCGTCTACCCATCCCGCTTAAGTCTTTTTTTTCTTTTCATTTTGTTAATTTTATTTCTTTTTAATCCTTTGGCTAGAATTTTCATTTTGGTAAGGATTTAAGCTTGGTCTGGAATTATCGATGTGATTTTTCTCATTTCACCATGGTATATACTATAAATAAAATCTTTTAAACTAACACACTCTTAGTTTGTAATGGAAACCAAAAACCATAAGAAACTGACCGGAAATATTGTGTCTATTTTGGTTCCATTTAGTTAAGAACTTGCAAGATGTCACGTTTGCAGAAGAACCTGGAGTGCTACAAGTTGTTCCAATTAAACTAGGACAGTTCTTCATCACGATAAGAATTCAGAAATCTGAAATAATTAAGGATATAAAAGTAATATCTTTTTAATTTAAATAATAATAAATTATATCACTTTGATTTAATATCAGCAGTACAATGTAGTCAAAAGCTTTATATTAAACTGTAAGGATAGCTTCGGTCGTCATAAGATAAATAACCGAGAGAGAACGGTGAAAGCCGAAGAAATTAGCATAGGCGGGAAAATCGAAAGTCTGTAAAAAATTTAATCTCAACCAGCACCCGCACCGCACCCGTATAGAATTAAAAAAAATTATTTCGACCCACCCCGTACCGCACCCGTATATGTCTAAACCCGCCCCGCCCCATTGCCATCCCTAGCTGTTGAGGAGAATGCCAAGTTTCGACAAGACAATGATGAGTTGAGAAAAGAAACCAGGCAGCTTAGGGAAGAGCTCAGAAGGGATAGGGAAGCTCATGCCCAACAGATTGCCACCCTTGTGAAAGCATTGATCCCCTCTACCTCTCGCCCATGAACCTATTCCTTCCCTAGTGTCCTTAGTTTCTTTTGATTATCCCAGTGATGCTTTAGTTTTTGTCTTTTTCTATTCTAGTCTGAGTAGGTTGCAGCATGTTCAGTTTATTTTGTTCTAATGGTTTAAGACAAGGCCCTGGGCTTATTTTGGCACTGCTAAATGACTTCTTTTATAATGTTTTAATGCTTCGTACATTGTTAGATCATTAGCTTAGTCGATTTTCTTTGATAATTCTTGAGCTTGTGATGTAGCATGTATGGCCTTGAATCTTACATTAATTATGCTTAATATGTCTAACATCTTTTTGTTATTTTTCGATGATGCCAAAAAGGGGAAGATAGAGTTGGGGGTGTTGTGTATTTGTTGGCGTGGATATGTCTGTTTGTGGTGTGATATGCCTGTTGATCATGATTTTGTGTGATTACCTGGTTCAATCATGTACAAAGTTTGTCATCATCAAAAAGGGAGAATTTGTTGAGTATTGAGATTTTGATGATTAACAAAGTTTGTTCAAAGACCAGGTCCTCAACGTAGCTAGTTAACTACTCTAAGAACCAACTCCTCAAGGTGAAGGATTAGCTCCTCATGGTCGATGATTGTACGTCTTTGCAAGACAGTAACTTTATCTCAAAGTTACCCAGGCCCGAGTTTGGTGGAAGAAGGCTGATACACATGATAAGGGTTGTTGCCCGAGAAGATACGAATAAATAAGTGAGAGACAAGTGTCCCAAGACTTGTGGAGTCCTTGAAACAGTAGGAGTCCTATCAAACGAGAAGCTGACTACGCATAGGACTCCTAGAAGATCTTGGAGTCCAGACATTTAAATACTATCCATCTGGACTGCTGAGAACATCATTTTTGCACATCAACTGAAGAACCTATATTTATATACTCTAGTCGAGTACCAGTGTTGTGTTCTTCTTGAGTTAGTCTAGAGAATGTGTTTTAGGAAATCGAGTTGTGAGTTGGAGTGAGTGTTTGCTTTACAGGTTAGAGTAACTTGTAAATTAAATAGTTGTAGTAGGAGTACCGGAGAGTATTAAGTTAGAGTCTTGTAATCGATACGTTTTGGCTCATTGTTCTAGTGGAGTTGGAGTTGAAAATCCTACGCAGCAGGTCGTGATTTTTGCACCTTTTAAGCCGGCTGATTTTTCACATAAAATTGATGTCATTTACTTTGCTGCTTATTTTACTTCACATTTAAGGAATCCGGTAAAGTTCTTTAGTAATTCATAAGGGCACTCAAACTAACAACTACTTTCAAGCAGAACCCATGAATATTTGATTAGTTTTAATCTTGATTTGCTTAATCCTCTTGCTAGATGGATGGTCCTCCTCTCAAATACTCATTCTCAATATTTTCCCTAGGAAAAAAATATAAGAAATTTTCTGAAAATCCCTTATAATGTTTCTGGTATGGAGTGTTATGACGACGTGATACTTCCATCTTCTTACACACCGTTATAAAAAAGCGATTACTTTACTAAAGCATTTTTTTTACTGTTATTCTTTCTCATAAGAAGTTTTCCTTATCCGGATTTACCCGGTAAGCACAACTCTTGTTCGAGTAGGTATTGCAGAATTTTGACATCTTGTTAAATTCCACCATGCAGCGACCATCACCTACCCTAATGCTCATGCTGTGGACTCGATCGGAATTAAAATCATTTGACCATGAGTTAACAACATAGGATTACAAAGAAAGATTTTATCCGATTTTTAAAAGCAATGGTCTACGAGGAAGAGTCTTTCGTGGTGCTACTTCTGCCTATTTTTTGCGATGATGTGCCGCTCATCTTAGGGCTTCTACATAGTCATTCAAATGGAGTAGGCTACTATTCGAACCATTGGCATTCTTAAACCGGCCGTTGCACAGTTTGATAGTTTTTTTAATTGAACATCATTCTAAAGCATGTGGGATACTTATAATTGTTTTAAATATAACTTACATGACTAGTCTCAAACCCAGGACAAATTTGATTTTAACTTCAATAACTATCAAGGTCATAACTGCAACATATGCGAATGAGATGAAATGATCAAATCTTGAAATACGGAAGATACTATTTTCAGCTAAAACCTAAAAAAGAAGAGTACAAATCAGACAGATTGCATGTCGTTATTAAAATGACATCTTATCACTACTATAATCCACATGCCTACCTTTGACAGTGGGAACGAGAGAGGGAGGGAGGTCAGAAGGAAGCATAGGAATCTGCCGAGTCTTCTATTGGTATTGTTTCTCTTTTCATTAGTACGGAAAAAGGGAACTTAAAAAATAAAACTCTATTAAACTTCTTGCTCCTTAACTATTCTCCAACCAAAAGCATTTCGCCAAAAAAGAATGGAGATTTTCTTATGACTAATGGTCCTCTCTACTCCAAGAAATTTTCTTGAGTGAAGATTACATTCACTCCAAGAAAAAGGAAAAAAAAGAAGAAGGAAGAAGCAAAAACTATAGCAGCATCTTCATGGAAGAGGACATTGGCATCTTTACCTCTCTACTCAAGAACATATAATTTGAAATGAAGTAAAAGATTGATGATACTACAGAGACTAAATCAATCTGGTCATTGGTTTTCAATAACCCATATTACTGCCTAATGTTGACTGTTTTTAGGACCAAAAACAAGCCTGGTGCATAAGAAATGGAGCATCTAAAACATAACATTTCAGAAAATTCAAAGATTAGGACAACAACAAATACTGCATCTTATTGCTAGGCGATCCATTTTCTGGTACCAACTGTCAAACGAGATAAAATAAGCAAGAAAGCAAAGATGAAAAAACCTTTCACACCTCTTATTTCTTGAGCAGCATGCAAGCATCTGTACATTACTCTAAGCATACTCTTTAATTGATGATGCTGCATTTCAACAATATAGCAGATAATCAACCATTACATTTATAGGTGTGCTTTAACTACCCTTCTTCATGCCCAGTAATTAGATGAGAGAATATATAGTATCCCAAAATACTATCATGTGACCAAAAGTTGGAATTTTCAGCCAAAAACAAGGGATTCATACAATTCGTAAATACAGATCAGGGATGAAATGAATTTCCCTCAGTTTCCTTCCACATTTACCTCAGAATCATTAGACAAGAAAATCCGAATACCTTATATTTCCAGTATAATTGGTTAATGAAGGCAGTCAGCAATGAGAGGAAAATATTCTAGATAGGACTAAGAAACATCAAGGAAAATAGACACACATGCACACACCAAAAAGAAAAAAACCAGCAATGAGATGTGACCTAGTAGCAATATCTTAGAGACGATTGAGAGAATAATATCAAGAAGAACCTCAGAAACAAAAACTTGCAGTTTGCATCTTACCATAAACAAGTTTCCTTTTCACTTCTACCTTTGATGTATGGCATCATGCACCTCAGAATCTCAGATATCATTCTTGAAAGGCAGTCATACTTCTATTGAGACTTTGATTCAGAACATGACATAATGGTGTAAAGCCTAGTAAATCTGATGAAAGCATAGAGGAAACCAAAAGATCCTCTCTCACTTTGCTATCCCTATTCATGTAAGATAACCTTGTTAGCCGTCGATTACTGAATCCCAAATTTTGTCTGCACCACTATGTTATTAAGGAAAAAATGATATTGACACCATTACACAAATGATTTTCTGAAGTATGTTGAGCCTAAAGTTTCTTGTATCATTTATTCTTAGGTGTCCTGCTAAAAGAGAAAATAGCCTATGGTCTCTTTCAAAATTGCCAACTATCTAAGTTGTTCGGACTCGAGTACGGATGTCTGATACGAGTGTGGATCTAGTGGTTAAATCATTCATGAACTAAATTTTAAGATCGGTGGGCAAAGGATCCTGGTATGGATACAGGCTCGGGGATTCTGCGAAAAGTAATTCAAACATTTAAAAATAGAGTTAACAAAAATATGTCAAATTATGAAACATTTATGTGAAAACCTTACAAAGATATCCAGAAAAGGAGAAACTATTCGATCAAGAGGAGAATCAAAGGAGATAAAAGGAAAAGAACTTACTTAAAAATCTCTATACACAAGGTATTCCATTTTCTTCAATTTCACCCTAGCTTTTGTTTTGATTTCTGAAATCAATGTACCTGTCCCGAATTTCTTCATCGATTTTGGTCAAAGTACCCAAAATCGATTCACCAGATCCGGTACGGATCCCACACCCACGTCGTGTAAGCATCTTTACTTTATATTGAGAATGCCTGCAATTTGCAGTGCTAACATATTCACAATGGCTCGACAGAAATAAAATGTAAATTAGCAGTAAAAAGTTTGAGTAGTTTGAAAGGAGTGACAATACAACCAAGGTTTGGATAAACCCACACACGCAAAGAATGTTCAATCAAAATCCCCAGCAAAAGAAATTTTCTCTAGCTTGTACTTGATGCATAAATCATACAGCTGGAGCATCTCATCCTTCAAAACATAAAATATTGAATCAGCTAAGCCTCAATCCAAGACTAAAGAGGATTATATGAATCCCCTATCCGTTTCACTCTAATCCCGCACATTTCATTCCAAGCTAATAATTTATCTTTTAAGGAGAATTAAGATTACATAAAACTAGAGCTCTCTGAATTGCTTACTTACTCCTATGCCAATATACAAGTCGCTTACCCGACTGAAAAGACTCCTAGCGATCACTACACCTAATATAGGAGAACAACTAAGCATTGTCCCCAACTAATTGGCACTGTCTATATGGATGTTTTGCTTTCATTGTGCTATGTTTTTAGCTAAATCCTCAGTGTCTAGGTATTGTAGGTCGTATTACGAGATATTGTAAGTCTTTTTGCGACTTCTGTTGATGTGCTCATCTTCTTTTACCACATGTAGTCATTATAGTGTCAAAACCTACAAACCCATACATTTGGAGATCTAGGTAAGACATGGACAAATTATTTCAGGTGACAATTTCTCGCTTAGGGTCTGATCTTTCCAATCTTATTGAATCTTTTATAATCACACATCTATTTTAATAACTGAAATTCTACTCAACCCATATTGTGGATATGTTGGGTCTTAGAGACCCAACTTTCAACCTATATAATAATATCTTGACTATTCTATGAACTCTTTCTGTATCTTCGTATCGCACAACACTGACATAGTACTACATTTCAGGTATCACATTGTAATTTTGTGTTGTGTCATCTATCCATTCTCCTGAGAAACTGAACATTTTTTTGAGATGATAACAGTAAACTGAACTTGTTATCTATATTGTCTGCATTTAGACACCATCGTCTTGTCTAATCTCACATCACCCTCATTCTTATTACAGAGGCTAAACTTGATGTGTATACATTTTTGTATTACTTCTAATTATTCTAAAACCCTTCTCTAGATTGTTTCTTTATACTTCCACCTTTTAGTTTGACATCCTCGTTAGTTTTGTCATACAATGTTATCTGCAAATACTATGCAACATATAATCTCATCCTTTATACTACTAATTAATAAATATAACTTTCTAGTGTAAACCCAATATTACAGGAAATTCTCTGCATCTCCTCCCTCTGTGCTCACCTAGCAATTGCTCTCTTACAAATGTTTTATTGTATTTATATATTTGAGAGATGCCTTTGCCACTGCATCACCAAACCCTCAAGCCTTTAGGATTTTCAAGAATTTAAGTTAAGAATATCATAGACCAACAACAACAAAAATAACAACCCAGTATAATCCCACGTGTGGGGTCTGGGGAGGGTAGTGTGTACGCATACCTTACCCCTACCCCGGGGGTAGAGAGGCTGTTTCTGAAAGACCCTCATCACAAGAAGATGAAAAAGAGGAAATGGAACAATAACAACATACGTTAGAAAGAAAGTGCCAGCAACCTAAGAATCAGAAAAATAAAAGGAAAAGGCACCATCGATAATCAGAACAATGGAAAGGTACTAGGCAACCGAAGCACAAAAAAAGTACGAACACAACAAGTACCACTATCAAACTACAGCAAGACACTAACAAACTAGCCTAACACCCTCAACGGGGAAGAAAAACGCTCAACCATCTACTAACCTACGACCCTAATGCTCGCCCACCAAACCTTCCTATCTAAGGTCATATCATCGGTGAGCTGGAGTCGCGTCATGTCCTACCTGATCACCTCTCCCCAATATTTCTTAGGCCGCCCTCTACCTCTTCTCATACCTGACAAGGCCAATCGCTCGCACCTCCTAACCGGGGCGTCGAGGCTTCTCCTCCGCACGTGCCCGAACCATCTAAGTCTCGTTTCCCGCATTTTGTCATCCATAGGCGCCACAACCACCTTTGCCCGAATATCTTCATTCCTAATCTTATCCAACCTAGTATGCCCGCACATCCATCTAACATCCTCATTTCTGCTACTTTCATCTTCTGGATATGAGAATTCTTGACTGGCCAACACTCTGCCCCATACAACATGGCTGGTCTAACCACTGCTCTATAAAACTTGCCTTTAAGTTCCTGTGGCACCTTTTTGTCACACAAGACGCTAGATGTTAACCTCCATTTCATCAATCCCGTCCCTATATGGTGCGTGACATCCTCGTCGATCTCCCCGTTCCCCTGGATAATTGACCCAAGATACTTAAAACTCCCTTTCTTAGGGATGACTTGAGAATCAAGCCTCACGTCACTGTCTGCTTCCCCCGTCACGTCACTGAACTTGCACTCCATGTATTCTGTCTTAGTCTTGCTCAACTTGAAACCTTTAGACTCCAGAGTCCATCTCCAAACCTCCAGCCTCTCGTAGACACCACCTCGCATCTTATCAATCAGAACTATATCATCAACATATAACATATACCATGACACCTCTCCTTGAATATGATGAGTCGGAGTGTCCATCCCTAAGGCAAATAGGAAAGAGCTGAGCGCAAATCCTTGGTGTAAAGCCTATAACCACCGAAAAATGCTCCGAGTCACCTCCCACTGTCCTAACCCGAGTCTTAGCCCCATCATACATGTCCTTAATCACCCTAATGTATGCTACCGGAACACCTTTAGCCTCCAAATACGTCCAAAGAACCTCTCTCGGGTCCTTGTCGTAAGCTTTCTCTAGGTCAATAAACACTATGTGCAAATCCTTCTTCATATCCCTGTACTGTTCCACCAACCTCCTAATAAGACGGATAGCTTCCGTAGTTAAACAACCAGGCATGAACCCGAATTGATTCTTTGATATAGACACCGACCTCCTCACCCTCACTTCTACCACCCTCTCCCACACTTTCATAGTATGACTAAGCAACTTGATACCCCTATAGTTGTTACAATTCTGGATATAACCTTTGTTCTTATACAACGAAATCATCGTACTCCATCTCTATTCCTCTGGCATCGTCTTCGTCCTAAAAATAACATTAAACAGTCCGGTCAGCCACTCTACGCCCTCTCTACCCACATACCTCCAGAATTCAACCGGAATTTCATCTGGCCCAATCGCTCTACCCCTGCTCATCTTACGCATAGCCCTCACGACCTCCTCGACCTTAATACGCCTACAATACCCAAAATTACGGCGACTCTCAGAGTGCTCCAAATCACACAATACAATGTCGCTATCCCCTTCCTCATTCAAAAGTTTATGTAAGTAAGTCTGTCATCTCTGCTTAATTTGAGCCTCATCCATTAAAACTCTACCTATCCTTGATGCACCTCACTTGATCCGGATCACGCACCTTTCTCTCTCTCGCCTTGGCCAGCCGGAATAACTTCTTGTCGCCGCCTTTATCCCCTAATTCTTCATACAAGCGACCAAACGCTGCATTCTTGGCCTCCGTGACCGCTAGTTTCACTTCCTTCCTAGCCTTCTTGTGCCCTTCTCTGTTCGCTCTTCTCTCCTCCTCGTATGTGCTCTCCACTAGCTTCAAGTATGCCGCTTTCTTAGCCTCCACTTTTCCTTGAACCTCTTCATTCCACCATCAGTCCCCTCTGTGCCCCCAGAGTAACCCTTCGAGATCCCTAGCGCAGCCTCCCTAATACAATTCGCCGTCATTGTCCACATGCTACCCGCGTCCCCACTACTCCTCCATGCCCCCCATAGCCATCAAGACATCAACTTTCCCTCTAACTCCTGCGCTTTATCCTTAGACAAGGCTCCTCACCTGATCCTCGGACGACTCCAGATAACCCGCTTCTTCCTCTTTATTATGATGCCGACGTCCATCACCAAGAGCATATGCTGTGACACGAGGGACTCACTCAGGATAACTTTGCAATCCCTGCATAGACCTTTATCACCCCTCCTGAGGAGGAGGTAATCAATCTGAGTCTTAGTCACCGTACTTTGGAAAGTAACCAAATACTCATCCCTCTTAGGAAAACTAGAGTTCGCTATCACCAACTCGAAAGCCTTAGCGAAATCCAACAAAGCAGCACCTCCTCCGTTCCTAGCCCCAAAGTCGAAACCACCATGAACCTCATGGACCAAATGATTCAATCACAGAAGACCTTGATTCAACTCATCAAAAAGGTGTGAACATAGTAATTCAGTGTAATTTCCATTATCTCACAGATTGTAACAGGTGTTATCATAAAAAAGTGAAGAATGAATATGCTACCTACAATTAGCACAAAGCCAAAAAAATGTTGTGAGAGAATATCATAGAAAAATAACGTTGATCTCCAGTGAGGGAAAATTATAATACATCACTTGGATGGATGTATTGAACACCTACCTTATAATTTCTCCACAATATATCTATTGAGTAGAAACTCGTGAACAAGAAACGCCAAGCTAATTTATAGAGAAAACACATAAAAGACTACAATCAGTTACATCTTAATTAACTTGCTTCTCAACAACAATGTCAAACCTTTTTTTTTTTTTGATAAGGTAACAATGTCAAACTTTCAGGTCCAACAAAGTCAGAAGTTGGCGTAGATCCAATACAGATCAGTTTGATAGTTGTTCAATGGTGATCCTGATCCATGTTGTTTTGTCCTTATTGGTGATTTCTCCCCACCTTAGAGAGAGATAAAGCAAAGCAATGTAGGACAGTGGAGTTAAAAATAATATATGTTATGACAGGTTTTCCAGTGTTATTGAAAGCCATCGCAGCGAAGTGAAGGGTATCGCTTCATGTTGTGTTATCATAGGTGAAGCGCAAAAAAAAGAGCTAAAATCTACAAGTGTATTAAGTGCGAATCGCAAATAAAGCGAGAGCTATAATAAGAAAAAGATTCATACGAAGAAAATGATTATTACATAAACACACACCACATACACACACATACATACATGTATATGTATGTGTATATATGCAGTTCATCAAGAATAATAACTATAAACCCAATCAGCATCTTTTCATTAATGTTGGCTTCCAGGTCAGCTTACGTGCACCTCGACTATTCTATCATACGTCCCACCAACAAAGATACTGAATAACTCTATTTAACAAGGCTTAGGCAGATGAGAAGAAATCATCTAATGCTTGTTGAAGCCCAAACAACAATTGTATAGACAAAAGAACGAAAATTTACAATTACCTATAAAAAGGAATGAAAACGTAAAATTAGGTGAAGTATTTAATGTCAATGTCGATCTTTTCCGGACAGAATCAATGAGTGATGAGGCGCAAGGCTTAACGCCTATGTGCATGCTCGTGCAACTTGAGTGAGCCAAAGTGCCTGTCCTATTTTGCAATGAGCTTTGAGGCATAAGCATGCCAAGAAAGCCTTTGACAACGCTGGCTTCTAATTGAGTGTGTGCATTAGAACACTGACGTTTCTAATTGAGAAAGCGTGCCAAGAAAGAATATATTATTTGGATTGAGAAAGCCATATAGTCAAAAAAAAATCCTCCACTTTATAGAAACATAAATGTTTAGCCTCTTTGATCATTTTGAAATTGAAGAACATCATCTTTTGACTTCGAAATGATAAAAATTCCTAATTAGCAATGAGATATGAACCAACAATAACTTTGAGCTCAAAAACAAAACAGAAAAGGGATAAGACATCAATAAAGATGGTAAGACTCACAAAACTAAAGATGCTCCATCAGCTTCTACTTTTGACGTATAAATCATGCACCTTAGGTATCTCATTCTTAAAAGACAGCTCATAACTCTCTAAGAACTTCGGCTCAGACAATAGAACAACAGTATAGAGGCCTCGACTACACTTTGTGAGCTCCTTCTGGTTGACTAGCTTCAAAAAGTTGTGTCTAAGCCGAACCCTTTTGTCCAAGCTATACGTAAAAAATGCGGAGTGAGTAACCAGGTAATGAGATTCATATCCGAATTCCTTCATAAAAAAATTAATGCATTTTTGAGCTTATCCTCTGATAGGGTCAAACAGGAAGGATGTTTTCGAGCCAATGCAAAAATGTCCGAGTCGGACCACCCAAAACTCCTGAAAATTTGTAATTTCTTTTCCACAGTCGTCTCTTTAAGCGATGAAAGTACATAAATCCCATAGTGAAACGTGCGGGAATTCCGTGAAATTTGGAGATTTTTCTCTACTCGATTCACTATGTCTTCGAGCCACTTGGTTTTTTCAGTTCCAAAGAATAAGCTTCTCTATATCCACACTTGATAACCCAAAATTTAGCAGCAACGATATATTGGGTAGCATTACTTCATGAAGAGTATAACTAAGCAACATAGGATTTCTCCTAATGATTTTACCAACAAATTCATCATTACCCAATAGTTTCCTAAGATAATCAACATTTGGTCTGGTAGCACATTCAACACTTGTGCTGAAGAATTTCCAACTGTTTGTAATAATTTGGACAAGATCCGACCCGGAAAAGCCAAGTTCTTGAAGTACTTCAATTTTGGATTTAATGTGTTTATTTACATCACATAGCATCAATGCAGGGGCTAAAGAAACAAGTTTTTTGATGTGGGTTTTATCTAACCAGATTTTTCGAAGAAATTAAAGACTAAAAGAGGCTTATATTTTCTGGGTCTCAAGCGACTTACCTTAGCGCTTGTAGAAATGGCTTCTTCTGCAGAGAACCCAAGTGAGTTCACCAGTGTTTCCACCAAGTGCTTGGTGTGAGAAGCAGCCGCAGCTGTTGAGTAAAATGCATGAAATCTGAAGCGATAAATGTAGAGGGGATGCATAAGGCCATTGTTGAGAAATCCGGACATCTAAACAAGCAGAGCTTAAACCCTAAGGACTCCTTTGGTACTCGATCTAAATTATAATCATGCCTGGACTAATATAATCCAAAGGGGGCGTTTGGTAGTGACAAGTATTAGTTATAGACAAGTTAAAAAAATATACCAAACAAGGTATTAGTAATGCATAGAACTACTGCTTGCATTATTTTTTCTAATATCTCCTACCAAACCACCCCTAAATTTGATGGTATAAGGTGGGATAAGGTAGGTTATCCTGTATTAAGACTAGGATTAAATTTATACAATATAAATTTATACCGTCAATCAGATATGGTATAAATTTAATCTTACACCTTATCCCATAGTATAATTAAATTTGAGATAAGTTTATCTCATGTTTGATTGGGATAAAAATTTGATATAAGTAATCTCGGGATTAGTTATCTCGGGATTGTAGTATTTTTTTATGGATAACTAATCCCGGGATAATTAATCATGGGATAACTTGTTTCCCGACCTAAGGGGTTGTTTGGTATGCGGAATATGGTGGGATAAAGTGTGGGATTAAACTTATGTCATGTTTGGTTGCCGGTATAATTTTAACCCAGAATAAATTTATACAGTCACCAAATATGGTATAAATTTAATCCTAGTCTTAATACGAGATATCTCACCTTATCCCATCAAATTTGGGATTATATTATTCCACCTCCCAGGTGCGATAAATTAAACCAGGGATTATAATTTCGGGATATTTTAGTACTCACTCCGCTTCAGTTTATATGGAATACTTTACTTATTAGTCCATTCCAAAAAGAATGATATATTTTTATATTTGAAAATAACTTAACTTTAAACTTTCTATTTTACTATTTTTATCCTTAACGATAAGTTTTTATAGTCATACAAATATTATGACCACACAAAACTTTTATCCTTTTATGTTTTAAGATCATTGTTTTAGAAGACTTTATTTTTTCATAAATTTCGTGTCAAGTCAAACTATGTCATATAAATTAAACGGAAAAAGTAACTCTTTAACATGAGCAACCCATATGACATGTTTATAATCATAAGATTCAAGGATATGTTGGCACATTACACACATCTTTAGTTTAAAATCACAAAATTCAAAAGTCTTTCTTACTTTTCTTAAATTTTATGCCCAATCAAACTAAGACGCATAAAATAAAATGAAGGGGAATAATATGTTTACCCGTAAAACAGTATAATTAAATTTGTAACGTGATTTATAAGCTATTTACCCATAAAATAGTACTATTAAATTTGTAACGTGATTTATAGACATATGAATTAATTTGATCCAAGAATATAAAGTAACAAAGAACATAAATAAATTAATTAAGACTACTTGAAGAAAATACAAGCCTAACTGTAAAGTGAGCTTCTCCGGAAGCAAGAACAAGAACAGAGTATTGAAAGAAAGAATGTTAATAAAACAAAAGTAAGTTTAGCCTTTTGTGCGTACTGGTATTTCGTGCCTATAATGAGTACAAATTCTTCTATTTATAGCTAAGTTCAAGGAGATAAGATCCCCAAATCAAGCCCCTTTTTAATATGAATAAAGATCCCTCTTGATAGTTGCATAACGGTTGAGTATAAATGCAAAAAAAATTTGTAACGGTCTCTCTTTGAATGCTGCCTTCTTCAACCGGTACCTCACTTTCAAACTTTTGTCTCTGATTCCAACGTTTTCGGAACTCACCCAACACCAGTCACATACTTAGGATCGGTACCAGCTATTTGCTGACTTATACCCTACTTGTGTTTACTTCCACGTGTCAACTCGATGAATGTCCACCTGTCATTTAACAATTTTACTCTTTACATATAGTCCCCAACTTTCCGGTGACTAAACTTGATGTTATCGGGAAGTAGATAAGACTCCTTTTCTTGGCGGAAAAGTTCCTAAACGATTTCAGACACTTGAAAGGACACACGCCCCCTTGCATTTAATTAGCCGAACACGTGTTCTCCCATGATTCGGCAAATACTTTCGCTAGTTACCTAGGTAATGATAGCCTTGCATTCTGCCGCTTATAAACTTCTCCCTTTCTCATCACTTTTACCTTTCATTTTTACAAACCTTTTTTCTTCGAATTTACTTAAAGCTTTTCTGCAACTCCCTATTTCTAAGTAAAACTTTCATACCCAATATTTTCATCAACATGTCTTCTACTATCTCTTCTCCCGATTACACAGACACTTAGATTGGTGGCGGCCCATCCAAGAAGAACAAGTCTAAGGAATCTGATGCGGATCCTCCTTCTATCAACATGATCATCCCTTCTCAATTAAATCGTGAGACGGATCTTCATGTTCAACAGGAGTCTTCGAACCCAAAAAATGACAGAAACAAAGCTGTTAGTAAATATCATTCTTCTATTCGCCTTGCTAATATTCCCATTATGAAAGAAGCTTGTGGCTGAAACAACATTGAGGTTTTAGCCCCTAATGAAATGGAAAGGATCACTTTCAATAGACTAGGGCACATATACGTTTATACGTACCCTTTCACTTTAAGGCTTGACCAAGATATTGACCCCAAGTAGGACCGTCAATATGGAAAACGATGGCCTGTCTTTGGTACTTGTGTTCCCGGGCCGGTGAGACCCTTACCCTTGCTTATATGATCAACCTCTACGCCCCTAAAACTTTTGTGGAGGCATGATCAAACTCAGCAAATGCAGTCACCATGCCATCGTCCAGCGTTGATGATGACAACGGTCGTAGTTGAATAGAGAGGTTCATTGTCATCACTCTCGGGGACATTTTACCGGCGTTAGAATCTTCTATCCCCGAATCTTGGAACTAAACTCGTAAGTTGTTTTTCAAATATTCCTCTTTTACCGTGTTAAAGAAAATTCCCTCTTCTTACTAAACCATCTCTTCCTTTATTTCAGCCACCCTTTGGATTCCTCTAGTAGTTGCAAACCAAACCCAATGGGTTCAAAATAAATTTGGACCTTTTCACACCGGACTCCCATAAGTGGAAGGAAACTTCACCCAGATTCAACTGGAAGGCTAAGAACCATGGTGAATAAGATTTTCCTTTTTGCCTTTTCAAAATTGTCAACTTTATGCAGCATAAATTTTTAACCCTTTTCCACAAAAAGACAAGAGTAAAGTAGTCATGCCAAAATTATGCATGTATGCCAGTAAGAATACTTACCTCCAATGGGAATATAAAATGGAGGAGATCTTTGCGTGTAACAATTACTGGGGGAGAAAAATTGGAGTCGGATACCAAGGCCTTGTCCCAAAAATTATGAAAATTGGTGAATAATTATAGTAATACTCACTGGTCGAGATCTAATCGGGTTACTTTTGACTTGGGATAATTTGAAGGAGGAATTGAGGTGTACTCATTTTATAACAGATACCCAAGATGAAGTTAGCTCCAAAAATGATCATCTTACTCTTTTCGATGAGCTTTCAATGTATGTATGCTTCCAAGAAGGGGAGTCAAGTTATTTAATGAGTATGACACATCCTCATTTGCAAGTCTTTCTACACTAATAGAAGTTCCTACTACTCTAGACAAAAGTGAGGTTGAGAGAGAAAGATTAAGAGGAGTGAGAGCACTACTAGAAACACAACATTTTCCCACAGAAATTTTCCACGGACAAATTGTTAGTGACAATTCCCACCGAAATTCAATGAGAAAAGTGAAATTTATTTTTTATGAATAAACAATAACATTTCCCATTGACTATCCGTGGGAACGTTTTTGCGCAAAAATACGCGTAATTTAGTTCCCTTTGATTCGGTGGGAAAAGTCATTAAAAAATAATTATATAAAACTATAAACATTTCCCAGGGAAAACAGTGAGAAAATTAAAAAAATATTTTCAAATATTCCCACAGATTCTGTGTGAACGAATTTTTTTTAATTTTTAATTTTTGTGCTTTATGAAAAAGTTTTCCCACGGAAGTACTGGGAAAGTTTTATTATTATTCACATGACCTTTTGGTTTTCTCTTAGTGTATTTCGTGCTTTCTCTCTCTGTCTCTCCAATCCAACGACGAATTCTTCACCTCACTCAATTTTCAGGTAAGTCTCTCTCTCTACCACTCCTTTTTCGATTTTGATTTTTTGAAACTTAGGGATTTTCTATTTTTTCAAACCCTAGGTTTGAAAAAATTATTGTTGTTCTCTTATGCATGTATAGTCTAATTAAACCTAAGTCTTTATTTGTTTTGTCTTAGAAACAATAAATTTGTTAAAAGACAATATTGAGTTGGTTTATTCTTGTTAGTTTGGTCTATTTTTCAGATCTATTTTTTTTACATATGGATTGGAGCTATATATTTATAGGCTTTCTTCACAAACATGGAGAAATTAGAAAAATTTCTAAGTTGCCCATGTCAAAATGAGGAATATTTTCTTCCTTGAGAACTGTAAAATAATGTAGCTTTTATTTAAAAGTAGTTATAGATTTCATAATACAAGCATAATCCTGCTAGGTCCGCAGACAAACACCATCTAAAACTAGAGTTCCCTTGAAGTATGCCACATTTTTTATGATATAATTCCTAAAGTAATATCTAAGTTTATATTGGAATATCTTTTTGGAATACTTTTTAGATTCTCTTTAAAGTACATGAATGAGGGTGAAATATAGGTTTTAATTGAAATAAAAAAAGAAAAAAGGAAAAGAGTAGTTACTAATATTTTGCAGAATTAAAGAGAAGAAATTAATGGATTCATCGCTTATTTTATTAGGGGCTTGAATGTGTCTATTTGAGAATGATTTTATCATTTGAGTTCTTGTCTTTGTAACGCCCTAATTTTTATAAAATATTATATACATTAATTGACTATTTTTTTAAAATCATGTATATGTTATTTAAGATATTTTCACCCTTTCTTTAAATTTAGGTTTCTATGTTATTTAAAAGTTATTTTGTTAATAGAATTAATTTTCTTTTATTTAATTCAAATATGTATTTGTATTTAGTTCACTAGATACTTTAGAATGTATTGCTTAGTTAACTTATGAAATCTAAAGCTACCTACGACAAGTGGCTACTATATCCGAAAAACAGGTACATATTTAATGCCAGCTCCTGCCATGCACAGCAGCATCAACTCCAAAATTTGCACACAAGATGCAGAAGTGTAGTATGAGTACAACCGACCCTATGTACTTAATAAGTAACAAACCTAACCTCGGGTTGAAAACATGAAAGAGCTCGGAAGATGGTCATAGTCCAACACCAATAGCCAATAACAATTCATAGTAATATAATGAAGACAGTAAAAGTGAATAACTTAAAAGATATTATGCTCAACTCATTCACAATTACGGAAAATTAGACATATTTTTTAAGTATAACAGTCAAAGTCCAAATCTTACCACTGAAATCAATTACACATGCGTTTATCAAAGAACTGTGTTTTTCCAATTCACAACATCAGATAAGACTTTTCATTTATCAGTTAGCATGAGGAAAGTACATCTCTATGCCTACATGTTAATATATATGTCAAGTCATCAATTGTCATATACCGTCTAGAATGAGAAAAATACATCTCTATGCCTATATGTCAAATATACATGTCAAATCAAACAAATCTCATATTACCATTTAGCATAAGGAAAATGCATCTCTATACCTACATATCAAATATGCAGGTCAACTCAATATCATCACAGTGAAACCATCAAGAATGACCACACTTAGCATCCTCACGGTGCCTGACTCAAGGTCCTCACCATCACGCACAGTATCACTTAGCACTGTACGGGTGTCTGGCATAAATGCCCGTCACTAAAGCACATATATATATAATAACGTGCTTGCGCCCACTGTTAGCATGTCAGACTTCAGTGGCGGATCCTGCCCAAGCGCTAATCATAATCACATAGTCCAATAGTAGCACCTGGTGCACGTGTAGCCTCAAAATCAGTACCACTTAGCCTAATGTGGGGCCTGGCATACGCACCACCTCAGTATCAGTATAACTGTTGCAGTATGCAACCCGATCCAACATAACTTACAACATGGCTTTACGGCCCACATTAGTCATCAGTTCACTCAAGGCACCATATGCCAATATCTCACAGAAACATAATCCAATTATACAATACAGAATATCGTAATGTGCCACAGATACAGCTCAAACTCATGTAACGTACAGGGACACCAAAAACATGTGAGATAGCATATCAAAAGTGTATAGAGACGGAGATATAACACGCGGACGTAACTATCATGATTGTAAAGTATGACTATGTCTAAGGATAATAGCTCAACATGGCAAAAATAGCCCTATCACGTCTCAAACATTTAAGAAGGTGGCCTAGACATGATTTCTAGCATGATAATATTCCACGTAGTCATAAAAATAGAGAAAACATGATATCAAAGAATTATGATAGAACAGCAAGGCATATAATAGCCTAAGAACTACCCGGATCATGAGTACCTCAGTGCTCAGTGCACGCACACATGCTCGTCCCCTAGCATATACGTCACCCTCAACACATCCCAAATATTATAGTTTCCAGGGATAAATACCCTCAATTCAAAGTTTAGATGTGTTACTAACCTCGAACAAGCCAAACAATACTCTAATAATACCATCCCACGCGAATCGACCTCCGAACAATTTGAAACTAGCCAAAATATGTCAAAAATATCAAATAATGCCATAGGAAATAAACCCAAACGATAAAGGTATACTCTTTAATCAAATATTCAACGTCAACCTGGGCCGGCATCTCGAAACTCGATAAAATTTATAAATTCTGAAAACTCATTTAAATACGAGTCCAACCATACTAATTTCACTCAAATACGACTCCGAATCGATGTTCAAATCCCAATTATTCACTTTAGGAAAGTTTAGACAAAAATCCCCAATTTCTCTTTTAGAATCATCAATCAAATGCCATAATCGAAGATAAAATCATAAAATATAATTAATACCGAGTAAAACAATACTTACCCTAATCCATGTGGTGAAAATCTCCTCAAATATTCTCTAAATCCGAGCTTCCCAACTCAAAATGTGATAAAATGAGCTTAAGGTCCGAAATAGAGTATTTATATGCACAAGCTAGTGGTACCCTACTCGATCACGGCTGTACCCGCACGATCATGATGCATAAATTAACACTGCCACAATTTACACTATAGGTTCACGGCACTTTTCTCGCAAACGCGATGACCACAACTGCCAGACTTCACTAACGCGGATACAACAACGCGAACACGAAGAAGGACCCATCACAACCTGCCTAGCCTAGTCCCAGATGCGAATGTGAAGGCTTAAAGCCTCAACCATCATGAACGCGACCCCTATAGCACGGACACGAAGAAGACCAACTCCTAACAATATGCGATCGTGGCTTCATCCTCGCGATCGCGATGAAGACCTGAAGCACCAGAACCAGTAACGTAAAAATGGTCTAAAACTCGTCTGAAACTCACCCGGGCCTCTCGGGACCCCGTTCAAACATGCCAAAAAGTCCCAAAAAAATAATACGGACCTACTCGAGGCCTCAAATTATACATAACAATATCAAAACTATGAATCACACCTCAAATCAAACTTAATAAACTTTTGAACTTTCAACTTTCAAAACTCGTGCCAAACCACATCAAATCAACTCAGAATGACCTCAAATTTTGCACATAAGTTACAAATGACATAACAAACCTATTTCAACTCCAAAACAATAATTCAAACCCGATATCATCAAAGTCAACTCCCGATCAAACTTATAAACTTTCCAAACCTTCAAATAACCAACTTTTGCCAACTAGTACCAAAACCTTCTAAAAATATCCAAGTGTAAATTTGGGCATACGCCCATGTCCAAAATCACCATCTGGACCTAGTGGAATAATCAAAACTTCGATACGAGGTCAAATATACAAAAGTCAAACTTGGTCAACTCTTCCAACTTAAAACTTCCAAATTGAGAATCATTCTTTCAAATCGATCCTGAACCATTCGAGGACCAAAATCGACGATGCTCACAAGTCATAATACATCATATGGAGATATTCAAGACTTCAAACCATTGGATTAAGTGCAAATGCTCAAAACGACCGGTCGGGTTGTTACAATTGAGGACACGGTTGAGGCTGTAGTTTTCCTTGACGTGTTGTTTGGAAAATTAACTTTAAACTATTTTACCTATTATGTATTTATAATAGCCTAGTGTTATTTCATTAGCTGATTAGCATATTTTGATATAAGAAAAATCTTGAAGAGATTTGGAACCTCCTGGTTCAGATTTAACTTGAATTACCTCTTTCCAAGAATTGAAATTCTTGAAGGTAATCTCCTTCCCCTTTATTTATATCTAGGTTTCTATTTCGCTGTTCTTGGGAGGCGATTGGGTTAGTTTTCAATTGTTTCTTAAGACGTTTACTTAGTATTCTAAGATTTCCTTCTATGTTTCGGTTATTTTATACTCTTTTTTATTATTTCAGTCGAAATCTATCTTTAATTTTGTTTTAATTATTGTTATTTTCATATTTCGTGACTTAGTTTATCTCGGATCATAGTAAAACCATGTTGAAATAAAATGTATTTTGATAGTGACATAGTATTTTAGTATTTGGATAATGGGTATTTGACTTATTAATATTAGGCAAATGATATCAAGCTAATACTTTTTGGATATCCAAAAATCTGAAGTCCCAAATCCGAAATTCAATCTGAAAATCGAAGATTCTAAAAATTAAATTCAAAATTTAATCCTTAATCTGAAGATCCAAACCAAAGTCCAAAAAATTCAAATTGGAATTTTGAATTTTCACAAACTATGCCTGCCCTAGTAGGAATTACAACTTGTTATGATAACAAAGATTAATTAGAGTTCTTAGAACTGCTTTGCTGTGCTACGCCGCATTTTTATTCTGTATACTTTTACTTTGTCACAACCTAAGTTTCCAACCTGTCATGATGGCGCCTAACACACTTATTAGGCAAGCCGATAATCGCATAACGACTAAGTATTTAAAATAAAACATGATTTAATAAACTCAACAACGAAAATCTCATAAATATCTGATAAAAGTAACTGAAGCTCTACTACAACCATCCCAAAACTTTTTGTCAACGAGTACATAAGCACTACTAAGTATCAACATAGCCAAAACTCAAGTACAACTATTTGAATAATAGAACAGTACTGAAGAAAATAAAAGGAAGGGAGTCAAGGTCTGCAGACATCATAGCAGCTATTTTGAAGTCTCCAAGCAAGTACTGGCAACAATCTAGCAAACACCGCGTCCAGATGTACCTGGATCTGCACACGAAGTGCAGAGTATAGTAAGAGTACAACTGACCCAATATACCCAATAAGTAATAGGACTAACCTTGGGCTGAAAGTAGTGACGAGCTCAGAAGGATACAGTCAGAACCAATATAATGACAACACAGGTAAGATAATGACAATGATAGTAAGTAACTCAGTAAAACTTCCATATTCACCTTGTTCATAGTACAAAAATTTAGACATGCTTTCAAGTTCACAATTTAAGAGCAACACTGATAATAACATGTCAAATATAGCTAGCATGAGGAATGGTGCATCTCTATGCCAACATGTCAAATATGCATGTCAATGTAAGGTATCACAATGATATTGCCAGGTATTTACACTCTCAGAGTACTCAATCTGTCTATCTCAATGCCCACTCATTACACACACAATCACTCAGCACTGTACGACTGCCTGACATCAATGCTCCTCACCAAAGCACATGTAGATATCACTGTGCCCATGCTCACTGCTTGTGTGTCAGACTCCGGACGGGCAGATCCTGCCCAAGCACTAATATAAAGCCTATAAGGCCCGCTGCAGCGTGCAACCCGATCCACAATAATGAATAAGTCAATAAGGCCTACTGTGGCGTGCAACCCGATCCACAATAACTCACACAATTCGATTCTCAAGCTCACCTCAGTCATCAATTTCTCAAGTCTCAAGGCTCACAACCTCGTACTACTCAGCCCAAACAATAACAACATGTGATATAACAGTAAATAATAACAGAGACAGAGATATAATATGTAAATGAAGGATCATGACTGAGTATATAATTGCAGTAAAGGCAGATAACTCAAAACATTAGAAATAACCTCATTAGATCACAACCAGATAAGCACATAGCCTAAACATGATTTCTAACATGAATTGCGTTTCAATTACTCTAATAAGTAGGGATTACACAGATCAAACAAGACTTGATATCAACACAATATAAGAATCCACTCGGATCACGATTACCACGGTGCACGCTCACATGCCCGTCACCTAGCATGTGCGTCACTCAATAAAACCCAAATAACACGATTTTCAGGGATATATACCATCAGATCCAAGCTTAGAAGTGTTACTTGCCTTAAAGAGTGCAACTCAATGCTCCAAAAAACCCTTGCCTCGCGAATCGGCCTCCGAACAACTCAAATCTTGTCACAAACAATTTAATATAATCAATACAAGCTATAAGAATCGATTCCATAAAGCTGAGATCTTTAACCAAAAATAAAAAGTCAACTTCGGGCCCTCGCCTTGAAAAATGACAAAATTTATAAATTTCGAATACCCATTCAATAATGAGTCCAACCATTCCAAATTATCCAATTCCAACCACAAATCGACCCTCAAATCCCCAAATCTTAATCTCCAATACATAGTCCAAAATCTAACAAATATCTCCTCAAACACATATAATCTAGGTGTAAATATCAATGGGTATTTAATATTTAGGGACAAAAGTGATCAATAGTTACTTACCTCTTGAATTATAGTAAAATCCCTCTCAAAAATCGCTCCTAGCCAAGCTTCTCATGTCCAAAAATGAGAGAAACTTGAAACCCTTCGAAATATAAGACACTTCCAGGCATTTCGCACTTCTGGAGTAACATTTCCACACCTGCGGTCTAACTTATTGCTCCTACGGTCCAACCTTCGCTCCTACGTGTCCGCACCTGCGGAGACAAATTCGCTTCTGGGACTCCAACTCTCCTACCCAAAATTCGCTTCTGCGACAACCTCTACGCACCTGCGGATTCGTAGATGCAGAAAGTGCCTCGCATTTGCGGCCCCTTCCAAGAACAACCAAACATCTCATCTGCGCCTTCATGGCTGCTTCTGCTGCTCCGCACCTGCTGCCAAAACCTCGCAGGTACGGTTACACCAGAACTGAAGCCAATAGAAATTCCTTAAGTCCAAAACTCAATCCGATAACAATCCGAGTCACCCCCGAGGCCCCCGGGACTCATCCAAATATACCAACAAGTCCTAAAACATGATATGAATTTCGTCGAAGCCTCAAATCACATCAAACAATATCAAAAATACGAATCACATCCCAATTCAAGCCTAACGAATTTAATGAATTTCCAACTTCTAAAACTAATGCCAAAACCTATCAAACCAACTCCGATTGACCTCAAATTTTGTACACAAGTCATAAATAATATAACAAACCTACTCCAACTTTCGGAACTAAAATTCGATCCCGGTATCAATAAAGTCAACTCTCGGTCAAACTTTTCAACTTTCCAAACCTTCAACTTTCCAACTTTCGCCAATTCAAGTCAAAATGACCTACGTGCCTCTGAATCCAAATTCGGACATACGCCTCAGTCCAAATTCACCATACGCAGCTATGAGAACCATCAAAACTTTATTCCGGAGTCGTTTATACATAAGTCAATATCCGGTCAACTCTTTCAACTTAAGCTTCCAACTTTGGGACTAAGTGTCCCAATTCGTTATGAAATATCGCGGGAACTAAACCAACCACCCCGGCAAGTCACGCAACTTCAAATGAACATAAAATAAGTAATAAATGGGGGAACGGGGTTACAATACTCAAAGCGATCGGCCGGATCGGTACATACTTTTTCCATCGTACCACAATCACTCATGAACTATTTGGAAGTTTATTCAATTAGATCTCCTTGTAAAACGGATCTATGTAAGTTTCTATATCTTTTCTTTCTCTCTTCTTTTATGTGTGTGATGTGCGTTGTGTGTTATCGCATCTGTACCTTTTTTCAGAATTTCTCTTTATTTATAACGGTATATAACTGTTTGTAGCATGCCTATATGGCACTCTCTTTGTTCAACCAAATTGTAAAGATAGCAAAATGTCTAATAAACCAATGGTTTGGATATCAAATGATGTGTAATTATTGGGTTGATCTTTTAGGATGTAATGAGAACAATCAACCCATCTGAAAACTATTCGCAAACTTTGTTTGAACTGAAGAAATAAGCATTTTGCGAATTATAAATAATTGAAGCCCAATTCAATAGTTAGATTTTGGGGGTGTCAAATGTGCAAGATGAGACAAGTTTGGATAAATTAAAATGAATCAAATCAATAAATAAGTCATGATTTAACTAGGTCGAAATTTGTCTGGGTTGAAATCATGAGTTGGATCAAGTAATGTGACATAGAAAAACTTGCCAAACCTATGTGTTGATAGGTCGGGCAGGTTAGCGTTTATAGGTCAAAATTGACACACCTAATGTGTCAAGTAAGTGGTTCTAGCCAAGTCTCAGGAACGAATTGAGTCAATAAATATATAATAATCGATTCTTTCAAAATTTGATAAACAATAGATCATAATCCATTCACAAGCTACTTAAGTTGTGCAATTGAGTGGCTACACTTTGGCCAAAGTTTATACGTACCCTAGCTAGATTAGTGATATATTGAGTCAATCGATGGAAATAATTGCACAACCACTTAAATTATGTGTACTCCATCTGTTTTAATTTATATATCTTAGTTTGACTAGACATGGATCTTAAGAAAGTAAGTAAGACTTTTAAATCTGGTCTTAAATATGCCATGTTAAAAGTTTGAGTTAAAGAGTTACAAATATAAAAAAAATATTTTTTTTGAAACAAACTAAAAAGAAAGTAAGACAGATAAATTAAAATGAGGAAGTATAATAATTATCCCTAATTACGCACGCACTTCCTGTTATCAAACTCCTGGCATATGAGATTAATTAACAAGCATGCAATGAAATTAAAGGTGCTAGCTTTTGATTTTTTATTCTTGGTTATAACTAATAAGCTCTTTCTACCGTCATGAAACTTACTTTATCTTCTTTTCCTTAATTTTTTGAATATAAGGGATGAATGTATTATGCTGGAAATGAACAACATAAGGTACATATATGTCTTATGTTTCATTTTGTTGGTGACCTTAGATGTCAAATACAACGTCCCTTTGTATATTAAAGCTGCATATGCTGCACTCTAAAGAATCATCCCAAACCAAATTGTGTGGTTGAGGATCATGATACGCCAAAGATTGTGGCAGTATAGTTTGAGGTAAATTATTTATCAGTAAAATTAGTCAGAAATTTTACTCAGCTTCTACATTAGCAGTTATTGTAGAGTTGGAGGATATTTGTGTTCGTAAATTGTAATACTATGCTTCTGAGTTATGTTATGACCTCGAATTTAGTATCTAATATGAAATTGTATTTCATAAGAAGGGCTATTGGAGGATACATCTAACAACTTTGCAAATTAATAGAGGTGTCAAAGGTTTAGTGGGCAAAGGGGTTATTAGTTGTTACTATATATACATGCAGCATATGTCTTGAGTAGGGTATGCCAATACTAAGTCTGTTTTAAATTTTGGTTTAACTCTTGATGGAGCTCTAGAACCTCCCTTCATTTTTGTTTTCCATTTGTTTTAGTTCCTTTTCCTAATTCTGTATTGTTCATCATTGGAATTAATAGAAATTATATCTATCTTTTTCGGTAAATATGGATCCATTACAGCTAGTCCACCCCACCCCACCCCCACAAACCTGTTCCCCCTAATTAGAAGTTAATTCTTTGTATGTCATAATGCAATTCATGCTAGTTATTGTTGCACACTTTCTTTTACTTTGTGCAAGTAAAAGATCTGTCACGACCCAAAACCCCACCAAATTGTGATTGCAGCTAACCCAACCCGGCTAGGTAAGTCAAGAAGTCTAAGTTATAACTATAATGAGAAATCATCAATTTTAATAATAAAAAATGCAAAGAATTTAATACGACTACCCCAAGTACTGGTAGTACAAGTTAGAGCCACTATGATTTAGATTTACAAAGATGGTGAAAGAAATAAATCCATCATATGTTTAAAAATTACATAAACAGAAATGAAATCCTAAGCTACCATGAACAAAAAAGTAGCATGAATCCGGCACGCGGGTACGCCTCCAACGCAAAGCTCCGTCTTCACAACTACTCAACTCTAGAATCTGCACGTAAGGTGCAGATGTATAGTATGAGTACAACCGACCCCATGTACTCAGCAAGTATCTTGACTAACCTCAATGAAGTAGTGAAGAGGTTTTTAAGTCAAAAGATACTCACTTTGCAGAACATGTGCAGCTTAATAACATGTATAACACATAAAACAATATTCCAGATAGACAGTTATAGAATAAAGAGTATCAACAGTAAAGGTGCCCAGCATGAGCCGATTATGTACCAATTACCAAATAACACGTTCAAGAGAACCTTTCAAGAACCAAATGTATCAATACATGTAGACAACTTTCTTTTTACATCAATTCGCTATGCTACCAACAACTCAACAAAACATGAGATGTCAATTCAACTCAAATAATCTCATTATGGCAACCAAATCGCCAAATAACCATAGAGGCATAGATTAACATGTTAGGTGCAACGTAAAACATGTAAAATGCATGCCAACTCATAAAGAATTCACTTGTAAAATCAAGGCAACACCCAGTTTAGACAACAAGTCATCGAATAGAAACACAAACATAAGGCACCTCGTGTCCATATAAAATCACAATAGCCACCCCTATCACTCCGCCCTGACAAAAATAATATTTCGCCTTGTTGCTCCCGCCTAACACAATAATAGTATCCCGCCTTGTCGCTTCTGTTTAACAATATTCCACTTTGTCGCTCCCCCCTGACAAAATAATAATATCCCGCCTTGTCGCTCTTGTTTAAACAATATCCCGCCTTGTCGCTACCGCCTGACAAACTAACAATATACCGCCTTATCCCTCCGGTTTAATAATATTCTCATCACAATAACAACAACATCAATCATAATCGCACGGTAGAAACCTTGTGCCAATACTCATCAATCCGCCTAACATGTCCACATGTATCGCAATTACAATAATGCAAAATAACAAATCATCATCAAGAAGCATACCCTCATAACTCATCAATAAAGTGCTCAAGGATATAATCAACAAAAGTACGGATGAGGTTCAACATATAAAATATGACTACGGCAAAATCAGATATAACAATCAAGTTCAAGTAGTCATACAAAAAATCACATATGTATCACGGAGTGCACACGTCCCAATCAAGGAATAACACAACAACAAGTACAAATATATGCTCATAACATACGTGTATCTACCTCCGAGGCAAACTTAACACAAATCTCAAGATTTCCTCATTATGTTCAACATAAGGTACCAATAGCCTCAATATTCCTCTAGCATAGTTTATTGTACTCACATAGTCGTTAATTAAATAATACATAGAATCAAGTAAAACATACAACCAAATAAGGTATAGAGTAAGCTAGAATCTGCCCCGAACATGAATACTTATGGCACATATATAAACACCCGTCACCTCATATATACATCACTCCCGCATGTAGCAAACAATATCAATTAGTAGGAAAAATTTTCTCAACCAAATCTAGGCAAGACACTTACCTCAAACAAGTCAAATCAATACTCTAAAAATGCCTTCCCGCGCGAATCAACTTTGAACGACTCGAATCTAGCAAACAAGAGCTCAATAGCATCAAATAGTGCAATAGGAGTCAAACTCAAATGATAAAGGTCGAATCTTTAATCAAATACTCAAAGTCAACCAAAAAGTCAATCCGGGCCCGCACCTCAAAATCCGATAAAACTCACAAATCTCGAATACCAATTCGAATATGAGTCCAAATAAATAATTAGTTTCCAAATCCATCCTCAATTTCATGTTCAAAACCCCAAAATTTATTCTCTTAAGTTCAAGTTAAAAATTCCCAATTTTTTCTCTTCAAATCCTTGATTTAGCTGTAATAATCTATAGAAAAACAAAATATATAATCAAAATAAAGATAAAATCACTTACCCTCATGATTTGGGTATTTATCTCCTCCAAAATTGCCTTACTTGTGCTTCAAGAACTCAAAAACGTGAAAAAAATGAACTCAAAATCCCGAAATTCGATGTTTTAAAGCCCTACTAGTCGTCCTTCTTCGCGATCGCAGTCACCAATCCCGCGATCGCGGTCACCAATCCCGCGATCGCGGTTACCAAAGTGCCCATCATGAATTTACCCTTCGTGATCCCGGCGAAGAAGCTCCGCCTTGTGAAATACTTGCTTAACTCTTTTCAGATAACCTCTACTACAACAGCCATAACATTATGTAAAAAGCTCTAAATGACAAACAATTTAACTTTCTAAAAACCAGATACAAAGAGCTATAACTTTTATTTTTAGATCACTTCCAAATTCCTTATAGATTGCAAGATATAAGCTCCCAAAATTAGCCCAGTGACATCAAATATTTCTTCTTCTTGATCACGAACTGTCCCTTCGTGAACGCGATTCATAACTCCATAACTGCATTTTACTCTTTGCGAATGCGGCCCAGTGCTCCGCGATCGCAATCTATACTCTTGTAGCCAACAAAAAACTTAGATACGCCGAATAGCTTATGTAATAGCACACATATGGTATATAGAAGTTTTGATAATAACATCATACTTGCAAAAATTATGATACTGGTTAATGTGCTTTTAAGTATATTCTTTTCCCAGAATTCAATTTTCGTCTTTCGAAACTAAGGAATATCCTTTTAAATTTATGTGAAAATAATTTTTAGCATGTGTATGTTTTGCAAATATAATAAATAAAGTACAAGGACAAACATCCTAAATATTGGACTATATTTATCGCAAATATATTTTCTTGCACGTACAATTGTATGTTGCACTTTCAAGAGGGATATCAAGATCGACAACAAGAGTTCTGGTTAAAACAGAGCAACCAACGCATTAGGAGGAAACATACACAAGAAAATATTATCCATAAAGAAGTGTTCGTTAAGATACCATCACATTAAATACTTTTAAACTATAATACATCATTATTTAACTTACATGACAAAATTGATCATTTGTGTAAGTTTTGATGATGTCCTTTTATTTTAAATTCATGTATTATGCTAATGTAATAATATTTTTCGGCATTTAGATGATTGTTGTATTATTATACATAAAATTTCTCTCATTAATTAAATTTTATTGTTCCTTCATATCAATAAAGGTTTAAATCATCACGTGTCATTATTAGCGTGCAACGCACGTTCAAAGATACTATATATATATATATATATATATATATATATATATATATATATATATATATATATATATATATATATACACACACACACACACACACATCGGGTGAAGGGCTTCACCCAATAGATCGCCTCTCGTACACATACGGGTGATTTGGTTCACATGCGAGTTATACATAAATTATAATATAAGCATTTTTTATTTGATGAATGATAGTGATAATGAAGAAGTGTTATATAGTAATCAATAATGTAAGAATTATTATGATAGTGATTAATAATAAATATACTATTATACAGGAATTACTTATTTTAAAATTTCTGCATAAATTTAAATCAGACACACCTTATCACCAAGTCCAGAAAGTGCTTCTGTAACCATCCTCTCAAATTTTATGAGAGGGGGTTTAAAACTTTCATTTCTCTATGGCAGTGAGATATAAGATGAACATTAAAGATATATGCATAATACCCAACTTTAATTTGATAACTTTAATGTATAAAGAAATACCGAAGCATAAAATTACAAATCTCGAAATGGTTAACTTATCTTGCCAAAGGACGAATGAATTGTAACATCATTGACCACTTGCACGACGATTCAATATAGTATTAACTTAATTTTAACTCCGGACTATAGTGTACATCTTGAGTTGTAAAAAATTTCCTTTTTTACAGCTAAATATGTGGCTAATTAATAGCTCAGGGCAAAAACTTTATCCAATAAATAATATGCAGCTAAATATGTGGCTAATGAATAGCTCAGGGCAAAAACTTTATCCAATAAATAATATGCAGCTAAATATGTGGCTAATGAATAGCTCAGGGCAAAAACTTTATCCAATAAATAATATGCTTGGACAAATTAAGCATGTAAAACAAAATGCATACAAATTACAACTTCCTCTGATGGAAAGCATTGAATTTATTGTTACTCTCAAAACTATCTTTGAAAAGTTGTACAAGCTGAAGCACAAATGTCAAGATCAAACTTTTTTTTTAAAGAAGTATGTCAACAACAGAACTTCTAATGTTAGTTGAATAGAATATTAGTTTTAGAAGTTTAAACTCACCCGTAAACAGTAGCACGAGAAAGTTCCATTAAGTTCAAATTAAAGGTGTTAAACGGGTCGGGCCATTCCACTAATACTGTTTGACCCGGTATAACCGGTCCGATAAGGGATGGGACGGGTTGACTATAGTAGGAGGGTTGGTCCGAATAGGGACGAGCTATTTTTGGTTACCGGTGCCCCGAAACCTGGCTAGCCCGATAACCCCTTAACGGGTTTTTACCGGATTCCAGCCCGGTCCACCTCGGTATCCGTTAGAATATTTTTTTTAAGATATCTGACCGTTGCCAACGGTCAAAATATGAGATGAACGTTGGCCAACGGTCTCTTTTTGCAGAAAAGGCCAGTTCGTCCTACCCACCCCATTATTAAAATAACCCTCCACTCCTAATAATTAATAAATTATATTTTTAACCTTTTTAAAATTATAAATAGCCCCCCCCTCCCCTCCCTCTTGATTTTTTACCACAACTTGCTCTCTTCTTCTACTCTAATTCTCTCTCAATTCCCTCTTCGTTATTGAATTACTCACAATTAATTATTATTTCAAGTTTTATCCATTATTTACAGTAACCACTGCAAAATTACAATTATCAAGTGAAGTGTGGTATCATCAAATATCAATTGAAGTGTGATATTACAAATTTACAAGTGAAGTAAGCGGGTTTTCAATTTTCAAATATCAAATTTAGTGGGCCACCCGGACTCCTGATACACTCGTTCCATCTCTTTCTCTTCTTTCGTGTTTATTTTTATTTTATTATTTAGAATTATTAATTTAGTTTTTTAATTTAATTTGCATAATGAATATATTTAGAGCTACCAAAAAAGCGTGTACTAGTTGGGGTGGTACTAGTAAGAGAAAAAAAAATTAAGAGATGGTTCTTCTAGTAGCTTTACACATATTTCTGAAAGTTCACTTGAAAATATAAATGTAAACTATGAGCAACTACAAGAAGATTATGGTATAGATGATAATTTAGAGAATATTGAGTCACCTGATTAACTTAAACACCACCACCTACACCTGGTACTGCTAGTTAAACTACTAGGAGTGGCGATCGCGGTAATATAGGTAGTATCACCAAAGAAAGTGCCATTATTATCTTATTTACTTAGATTCCGATTAACTAACCTCCTCCCCCTGTTAAGAAGAATCGAATATTATGAAGTAAGTGTTGAAATATTTTTACTAGACTAGAAGAAGATAATAATTATGTAAGATGTAATATTTGTCATGCCATTTATAAATATGAGACCGGGGGTAAGCACCGGGGGTAAGCAAGGGGGAGCGGGTCAACTTCGTAGACATATAGTAGATAACCACCCTATTGTATGGGGGTGCTGATGAACAATCTGGCCAACAAAAACATAACCCAAGTACTGGCGGTATATTAGGTAAATACGATATATTGAAAGACAGGGAAGAATCATAACAATAGCTTCTTATTTGTCTTATATTATGATATTCCTTATTTGAAACCCTGATCTAACTCCCACACATTCTGAATTCCTTGTATATATATAGTTCTAGACCTCATCTATTGATTTTCATCTTCTTGTTACCGAGTACATTTGACGTATTCTTCGTTGCTTAGGTTCCGACTTATAGAAGAACTAACGTTGTGAAACAACTTAACTTCATACTGCTTCTTTCTACTTCATCATTTCCTTATTGTCTATCCTAAGTCTTATCCTTGATGTCGATTTTATTATTTTCACTTTGATGGTTTCTCTTCTTTAGTTTTTTTCCCTTGAAATATTGTACTAACTACGTTGTTCTTGCTGTCATCTCGATTATCTTTCATGGTTGTAACATTTAGACATTATCATGGTCTATCTTTAATTTCAAGAGTCATCATACTCGGATCCCTTTCTAACTCCTTATGATTGTTTTTCCTTTTCCTTTCAATCTCAGCAATTTCTTTTGGTGTTATATCTTCCAACTTTAACGAATTCTTCATGTTAACATTCCTATGTATAAAATGTTTGACTATGATTGTTTTCTTTTTTATTTTTTAATTTTTTTATGGTTAAATCACCCATATCAACAGTAGATCATGGATGTATTATATTAATGAAAACAAATTACAAGACAAAAGAGTTATAACTCCCTGTACCTACTTAGAATGGAACAAACTCCATTCTGTGGCAAAAGTAGGATTTCAGCTGAGCTTTCAAAAAAATTGCTATAGTGAGAGGTGAGATAATCCCCTCCTATACAAAAAGTACCCTTTAAGGGACATCAAGCATATATAATCTAGATATGTTCTTGTCCAAACAGAAGGAGTTTTTAACAGTATGCATTCTAAAATAAGGAATCTGCATTCTGTCCATGTTCAATTCGCCTTTAGCTTCTCTGGGAAGATGGGTGCTATCTGTGATCCACGTAAGATCATTGCATTGAAGTCCCCATTTAGCCAAATTATCTGCAACTCTGTTTCCTTCCCTGAAATAAAGTTGTACTCTCCAATCATCCAACTGATTAAGAAGACCTCTAGTCTCTCTAATTTTCTCCCATAAATTCCAAGGTGGTTCTGAGTGATTCATTACCCATTCTACCAATAATTTTGAGTCATGTTCAATCTCGACCTTCTTGATATTGTTCTCGACACACCAATTGATGTCGATGTGCAAAGCTATAGTCTCCACCATGCTATTATCGTCTATTTATAAACAAATATTGTCTCTTTTCCATATCCTTTGTACATGTACATTACTTTAAAATTGCTTATATGCCTTTCTGTCCCAATCCTCCAATCTTTTTGTTATGAAAAAAATGCTCTTGACTTAGTGCTTTACCACCTCGTCTTTCCCCTTAGAAAAATAGTTCAATGTTTCATGCTTGAAGTCCTACTCGTCTTTTCGCCTTCCGTAGGTTCGTATTCCTAGTAGCTTACAATTATCCTATGGGTAACCTTTCTTCCTCAGAGACAATCTATTGGGGTCTATATATGTAGCGAGTCATACATTCTTGCTGCCATGCCTTCTTTTGACGAGTTTAACTTTAGTTCACGTGGTTTGTCAAGGATATCTTTACCAATTTCTTTTAGGGTTTTACTCCCACTAATCCTCTTCCTCCTTCTCCTTATTCACTCTTTCTATCATTGTAATGCTAGTTAGTGTGAGAGCCATTTGAGTCTCTAATCGGTACCTTAGTTCTAGTCCGTCCTAAGTCATCCTCCGATGTCAGCACCTCACATCTGTATGTTTAAATTGACCTTCCGATAATCCTCGTTAAAATGACTAATCCACTTTTTATGAAAACGGGTCCTATATTGCTTTATAACCTTAGAGATCACTTACCTACTGATCTTATTGTACTCCCTTACTTTAACTTACGTCCCATCCTATGAACTCCTTAGGTTGTAAATTTCCTGACCCTTCAAGGGCTCTATCACTATCAGGGGGCCTCGGGTGACGCCAATCCTGAGAGTCTACCAACTGCATCGATACTTGTATTTCTATTCTTACATAGACAAAGTCGGTGGTAGAAATCGCAGTGTTAATGATGCTGGAGCCTCCCTCATCTCCTCTAGTACTAGTGGAATCAGGGCTATCTGAGGGAGTGACTCACCCTGGTCCTCAAACGGATTTGTCTCAATAGAGGGCGTGCGTCTCATACCCCCTACCAATCCTTCCTTAACATCCTAATTAGTCACAACTCTTATAGGAATGACATCTTTGTACAACCTATATCAACGCATATGTTAGACTCGATTCCCTACAACTCCGCTCTTTCGCACGATCTAGAATATGAAAGGAAGGTCACAATCCTAAATATCCCACAACCTCCTATTTATACATGTAGTGCGCAACACACTCATAAACAAGACTCTACTAGATATGGCTTGTAGACATCCCTAGGACAGACCTGCTCTGATACCAAGTTTGTCACGACCCAAATTGGAGGTACGCGATGGGCACCCAGTGCCTTACTCAACCGAGTACCCACGTAACGTATCTTTCTGAAATGTGACAGTCATGAGATACCCAGTACCCATCATGCGTAAATGGGCCAGAAAGGCAGTCATGAGATAACCAGAATAAACATAAGGAAATAATCGACATAGGACGACCCAATATGATATACAAACTTATACATGTGACATACGGGTCTATAAGGCTGACATGACCATTTGTACACTCAAATCATATACCGACAAGGACTTACTAGCATCCATATACATGACATCTGTCTACAAACTTCTAAGAGTAAATAAATGTCATAAGGGTCAAGACATGGCCCCACAATACTAATCAATACATGTCCAAGGCATAGTGACCATATAGGCAACTTTGGAGCAAGTGGAGTGCACCAACACCTTCCGCTGAGCTGATAGCCCACTAGGAGGACCGTCAACCTGTCTATCGGGACCTGCGGGCATGAAACGCAGCATCCCAAGGCAAAAGAGACGTTAGTATGAATAAAGTGCCGAGTATGTAAGAAAGAAAAGCATAAATAAGAACAGTAACGTAAAGAGAGATAGAGAAGACACATATTGTAACATATGAGTACCTATGAGGGCTACTGACATGAAATGCATGATACATATATATACATAAGCTTTTAAAAACATTCTCCTCTATGGGCATCATCATCATCATCATATCGTACCCGGCCGTAATAGGCTCTGTAAAAATGTGCCCAGCCATAACAAGGCTCAGTAGAATCGTACCTGGCCACGTGGAGCTTGGTAAAACCCAAATGATCAGTGGTTGCACAATAGGTTCCGTACCCGATCGACGATAATGCGGCTCGGTAGAGTAAAATAGATACATATATATAATGCATGCTGGACTCATAGAATCACGTTCTAAATCTCTCGGAGTGATGTAGGGTTGTTGCACCTTCGATTAACCTTATGGACTTCCATACCATCAATATGAACCTCAATAGGATTCAAGGATCATACATACTTTCTTAGAATAACTTTATAAGGAAAGAACAACATGGACAACCTTAGTTCCTAGGAGTAGATCTGTTATGAAATAGCGTATCGTTTACGTTCATTTTACTTTATTTTATGCCAAAAGAAAGAAGGAAGTGCTTTAACATACTTGTATGATCTCTTCCTTATTCCTCAATCAAGCTCAACACAACTTCTTGCGTCTATAACAAGTAAAATGATATTGTCATCAACATATAATGTCGTACCATTGTATTTGGCTAGTCGTATAGCTTACAAAAAATTGGGCAGAAACTCCCCTATTTTTACTACATCCCAAAGACCAGTAAGGGTTATCAACAGCTAAACAACAACAACTATAACCAACAATAGCAACAATAACAACAATATAATCCAATATGAGCTTCTCCGATTATCTTAATAATCATATTGAGCATCAAGCTCGTTTTTACTAAAAACAAAATATAAATTGAATCCAACTCTTATTCCATAAATTGTCTCACAACCTTGAGAACATCATACTTATATGTACTATATGATTCCTAGTTTAAAACATCCACAAGATGACTTCCAAAATAACCCCATATGCCTAGCACCCTAACTTTTATCGTCAATCACTTGTGTTTCATGTTTTCTTCTTCAATAAACTTAGTTAACACCTAGAAAATCTTAACAACAACAGCCAAACATTATCAAATTATTTCTCATAATTTCCAGCCACAACAAACCATATATGTGGCCAAAAGACAGTCCAACCAAAAAGATAACCATATCTCATGTTCTTTCAAGTGCTGTCTTATGAATGAGAAGACACATATTGTAACATATGAGTACCTATGAGGGCTACTGACATGAAATGCATGATACATATATATACATAAGCTTTTAAAAACATTCTCCTCTATGGGCATCATCATCATCATCATATCGTACCCGGCCGTAATAGGCTCTGTAAAAATGTGCCCAGCCATAACAAGGCTCAGTAGAATCGTACCTGGCCACGTGGAGCTTGGTAAAACCCAAATGATCAGTGGTTGCACAATAGCTTCCGTACCCGATCGACGATAATGCGGCTCGGTAGAGTAAAATAGATACATATATATAATGCATGCTGGACTCATGGAATCACGTTCTAAATCTCTCGGAGTGATGTAGGGTTGTTGCACCTTCGATTAACCTTATGGACTTCCATACCATCAATATGAACCTCAATAGGATTCAAGGATCATACATACTTTCTTAGAATAACTTTATAAGGAAAGAACAACATGGACAACCTTAGTTCCTAGGAGTAGATCTGTTATGAAATAGCGTATCGTTTACGTTCATTTTACTTTATTTTATGCCAAAAGAAAGAAGGAAGTGCTTTAACATACTTGTATGATCTCTTCCTTATTCCTCAATCAAGCTCAACACAACTTCTTGCGTCTATAACAAGTAAAATGATATTGTCATCAACATATAATGTCGTACCATTGTATTTGGCTAGTCGTATAGCTTACAAAAAATTGGGCAGAAACTCCCCTATTTTTACTACATCCCAAAGACCAGTAAGGGTTATCAACAGCTAAACAACAACAACTATAACCAACAATAGCAACAATAACAACAATATAATCCAATATGAGCTTCTCCGATTATCTTAATAATCATATTGAGCATCAAGCTCGTTTTTACTAAAAACAAAATATAAATTGAATCCAACTCTTATTCCATAAATTGTCTCACAACCTTGAGAACATCATACTTATATGTACTATATGATTCCTAGTTTAAAACATCCACAAAATGACTTCCAAAATAACCCCATATGCCTAGCACCCTAACTTTTATCGTCAATCACTTGTGTTTCATGTTTTCTTCTTCAATAAACTTAGTTAACACCTAGAAAATCTTAACAACAACAGCCAAACATTATCAAATTATTTCTCATAATTTCCAGCCACAACAAACCATATATGTGGCCAAAAGACAGTCCAACCAAAAAGATAACCATATCTCATGTTCTTTCAAGTGCTGTCTTATGGATTTTCACTCAGACAACAAAACCACAACAAGATTAACCTTAGGAACAATCAAAAAGATGTTATACATACCTTGGACAGAAGATACAACTCGAAACCCCATCTCAACTTAGCTCACAATAGCCCTCAATCACACCACAACATCATAGAAGCATTCTCTTGTAGTCTTTAACATGTTTGATGATGATTTGAGTTGATTTCCCTTGAGTTTGGTTCTTGGGATCTTGGGGTATGTTAGAGAGGGTTTTAAAGAGACTTTGGACTAATTGTGGGTGAAATAAGGCTGAAACATATTTGAAAAGAAATAAGGTCGGTGGCCGTCTCAAGTGGGTCCCAACAGGAGCTGCTTGTCAAGTTTCGCGAAAATGCGTATATCTCTCTACTCTGATGTCGTATCGATGAATGGTTTAATGTGTTGAAAATTAGACTCGTAGATATTCAATTTGGTGAGTATATCACCCCACAAATCCAAGTACATTGAGAGAAAATCTCAGTAACATTAGACCTAAATTTTTAGTAAAATAATAAACGTAACTTGCGACAACTTTTGTCGACTTTTGTTTCATAACTCACTTGGCTTCAAAACCTAACAAACGACTATGACAAGACTATAATACCTCATAAAGTTACCTTCTTATCATCTTAAGCACCCTAGTTTTACCCCACAAGTGTGGGTTATAACATTCCTAACTTGTCGACTTTTGCCAAAACTTATTTTCTTCGATTCGATTAGCTTCTTACCTTCCAACCCGCACGATACTCCTTAAAACTTGTTTTAACCAATCATTATCTTTGTAAAGGTCTTTCAGTTCTCTGACTCATATTGATTCACTTAAGATGAATTCTAACTTAAAAGTATGGGGTGTAACACGGAATTTAATTTTGGGACTTGGAATAGGTTTGTTATTCTATATATAACTTATCTGCAAAATTTGGTATCATTTGTAATTGAATTCATAGGATTCAGATGCTTAGTTTCAATTCTAGTAGTTCTTGAACTTAACTTAGAAATACATACGTTTTAGTTTTCGAGTCGTAGTTTTACATGTTATTTTTGTGTTTTGATCATGCGAGCGAGTTCATATGATATGTTTAGACTTGTGTGGATATTTGGTTTGGATCCCTGAGGGCTCGAATGAGTTTCAGACATGTTTTGGACTGAAAATGAAATTGCCTGTGTTACTGGTGCTCTGTTATCGGTGCTCGCAATTGCGAAGGTGACAATGGGGCCCCTGATGTTGCAGGTGAGACTGACCCTTTCGCAATTGCGATGTTAGTAGTCCTGAGGCTTGGGTCACTTTTGTAAACAATTGTTTGCTTTTGCAAAGAAGTCCAGCTTCACAATTGCCAAGCCTTTGTCGCAATTGCGATAATTGTTGAGGGTGTCAAGGTTCGCAAATGTGATCCCTGGTCCGCAATTGCGAGGGTTCACAAATACAAACCCAGTGTCGCAAATGCGAGATCTGCAGCTGGATAAAAGGGATGGGATGAATTTTTCAAGATATTCTCTCATTTTAGAACCCTAGACTCGGTAGGAGGCGATTTGGAGAGGGGATTTTCATCTACAAATATTGGGTAAGTGATTATAATCAATTTCCAACTATATTTCATCAATATATCTTATATTTAACATCAAAATCATATCAATCAAAGTGGAAATTTGTGAAACTTTGTCAAGTTTTTGAAAAATAAGAATTTGAGTTTTGAGAGTCGATTTGGACTCAGATTTTGAAACTAATCACATATATGAACTCGTGGGGTTATGGCTAGTCGAAATCTACCCTTGGACCTGGGTTTTGACCCGACGGACCCCGGGTCGACATTTGTTGACTTTTTGGAAAAAGTGTAAAGATCATAGCTTTATTTATTATAGTTGTTTTCCCTTGCATTGTTTGATGATATTAAGTCAATTTGGTTAGATTTGAGCAATGTGAAGATGAATTTTAAGGGAAAGGCTATTTTCGATGGTTGAGTTGGCCTAGTTAGAGTAAGTATCTTGCCTAACTTTCTGTGCGAGAAATACCCCTTAGGATTTGGGATTGCTTGTGTCATTAGTGCTATTTGAAAGTCGTGTATGCAAGGTGACGAGTGGGTACATGGGTTATATGTGGTGTTTGACCGATTTAGGCTACTTAGAATCTTTCCATGCTTTAATTGAATTGTCATATCATGTTTTAAATTCTCATAATCAATCTACTCTTACTTGTGTTAGTCTATCTTACATGCCTTAAATGACTTTGTTAACACTTGTTCTACATCTTACTTGATATTTTGCTCTTATGCTTTAATTGAAGTTGTTGCCTCTTTCATTGTTACATGTTACCTCTTCCATAATTGATTTATCATTATTTGAAGTCATTGTTACAAGTTATCTCTTCTATTGTTGATTTTTCATTATTGGAAGTCATTGTTGCATGTTATCTCTTTCATTGTTGATTATCTTTGAAGTCATCGTTACATGTTATCTCTTCCATTGTGAGTTATTCTTATTTAATATCGTGGTTACACATTATCTCTCTCATTGTTGAGTTATTGGTGTTGAAGTTGTGAAGGCCATTATCCCATTTAGGTGAAATTGTTAATTGTTGAGATATCCTTCTTATTGAGAAATTTACATTCATTGTTATTGTTGATGTTCTTGTACACATTGTGATTGAGCCATGGGCTATTGTTGTAGAAACATTGATATTGTTGATTATTGGCAAGTTGTGGCATATGGGCACTTGTGGTACGAGTTGTTATTGTGATGTGATATCGACGCGTATATGGCGGTATAAGGATATGGATTAATGCGCATGCGGCAGCATAAGGTGGGACTTATGTGCGTGTTGCTTGTAAGGGAATTACTTGAAGCCATGCAGCGTCATAAGGTGGGATAAATTACGTGTAGCTATTTCGGGAAATATATTTTCAAAACTATTTAAATGTAAGGCTCACGCGGTAGTATAAGGAAAGATTGTGATTGAAATTTAAAAATGTGAATACGAGGCGGTACCTCGGTCGTGATTCTTGTTGTATATGACTCGGTTGTGATTCTTGTTGTACACGAGGAGGTACCTCGATTATGATTCTTGTTGTTTCTTTCATGTTGTAAAGAGTTATTGGTGGAACACTTCTTGTTGCTTTTATTCTTCCTTGTCTTATATTTTGTCATGACCTAAACCGTAGGGCCGCGATGGGCACCCGGTACCTTACACAACCGAGTACCAACGTTACATATTTTTCTTATTATACCGTTATGGGTAAGTGGGCCAGAAGGGTCATCATGATATAACCAGAATAAAACATAAGGGGATACTCGACATAGGACAACCCAACATGGAATACAAACATATACATGTGACATACGGGCCTATAAGGCCGACATGATCATTTGTACACTCAAAACATAGGCCGACAAGGCCATACAAGTATCCATATGCATGACATTATAAATGTTTCATGATTCACAAAGCTATTCAGACTTATAGGTTGAGTTCTTTACTCCATGTTTCTTTCATGTCTTTTATATACTATTTTCATGCCTTACATACTCGGTACTTTATTTGTACTGACGTTCCTTTTGCCTGGGATGCTGTGTTTCACGCTCGCAGGTCCTGATAGTCAGGTTGAGAGTCCTCCTATTAGGCTATCATCTCAGCGGAAGGTGTTGCTGCACTCCACTTGCTCCGGAGTTGCCTATTTGGTCAGTATTACTTTATGTTATCTCTATGCTTACAATTACGACATTAGTCTATGGTATTAACTTGTTTTGTATCAGTTATTTTTTTGCCTTCCATTACTTCTTATTATTATGTTTTCATTCTGTTTATTATGTCCTAGTAGCTGTCGTGACCTGACCTCGTCACTACCCTACCGAGGTTAGGCTTAATACTTACTAGGTACCATTGTGGTGTACTCATACTATGCTTCTGCACATCATTTCGTGCAGATCCAGGTACGTATGCTCGTGCTGGACGTTAGTGTTGATTGTAGCCATTTTCCAGAGACTTTAAGGTAACCTGCTTGGTGTCCGCAGGCCTCGAATTCACCCTCGTTATCCTTATAGTATTGTTATTTCCCTTATTAGATAGTGTTTTAGTAAGTGTTTTGGATCATTATGTAGAAGCTTATGACTCAGTCTCACCGGGTTTTGGGAGCATTATAGTTGTGTTTCAGTTATCGAGATATTTATTGAATTGTTAGTTTATATCATGTTTTAGCCCTAATTTCTAGTAATATCTCTCATTTGTTAGGCTTACCTAGTCTTAGAGACTAGGTGCCATCACGACATCCTAAGGAGGGGAAATTGGGATCGTGACAAGTATGTATCAGAGCTCTAGGTTCATATGTGTTGCGAGTCATAAGCAGGTTTACTAGAGTCTTGCGGATCGGTACAGAGATGCCTGTACTTATCTTTGAGAGGCTACGGAACTGTTAGGAAAACTCCACTTCTTTGATTCCTTATCATGCGAATTAGTTAACTTCGAAAAGTAAATCTTTGACTTTCTATTCTCTCACAGATGGTGAGGACACGTACTACAGGATCCGACGATCAGACACCCGCACTCTCTGCTAAAGCTGTGAGAGGCCAAGGCCAAGGTAGAGCCGAGAAGGGGCACGTGGTGCAGCCAGAGCACTTGCTCGAGCTGCAACAGAGGAGCCACCAGTAGTTCCAGTTGGGGGGAGGGGGGCAGGCACCCGAGGCGCATGTTGCCACCCCTGCACTTCAGGAGACCCTCGCACTGTTCTTAGGCATGTTTGGTACTCTAGCTCAGGCGAGGTTGATCCCACTTGCACCAGGCTGGGGGAGGAGCTTAGACTCCCGTGTCTTGTACCTAAGAGCAGCGAGTCCATGTTGATCAGGTCCTAGAGGTTATGCCAGTGCAGCTTGTTGTACCAGTTTACCCCAAGGTTAGGGCAGTGGCATTTGAGGAGGAGCCGCTTAGACTTGAGAGGTTCAAGAAGTATCATCCTCTTACTTTCAGTGGCTTAGCTTCAGAGGATGCACATGATTTTCTAGAGAAGTACCACCTTATTCTCCGCACCATGGGTATTATGGAGACGAGCGGAGTTGCTTTCACTACTTTCTAGCTGTTAGGAGCAGCATATCAGTGGTGGCGGGTTTACGAGGAGGGTAGCCCAACCGATGCAGCTTCACTTACATGGACTCGAGTTTTAGAGATGTTCTTGAGAGAGTTTGTTCCCTAGACCCTTCGGTATGCATGGCACGTGGAGTTTGAGTAGCTGCGCCAGTGTACTATTTCATTATCAGAGTATGCTGTCAGATTAAATGATTTGTCCAGACGTGCACCTACTTTGGTTTCAACAGTTAGGGAGCGAGTCCGCTGATTCATCGAGGGGCTCAACTATGGCATTTGGTTCAGAAGGGCTCAAGAGTTAGAGACAAATACCCCATATCAATAGGTGGTACAGATCGCACGGAGGTTAGAGAGCATGCAATGCTGTGAAAGAGATGATAGGGAGGCCAAACATCCTCGAGGTACTGGATGATTTAGTGGTAGCCATGCTGCAGCTACAACCCGTTATGGTAGAGGCTATGTGAGCCGTCTAGTTCATTTAGTACTTCCAGCTTCTAGTGGTGCTTCGGTTATTCCGAGGATTTAGGTTGCACACTTTGCTCAGCCACTTTCTAGTGCACCTCCTATACAGGGTGCCTTCAACGATCAGTCCAGCCGGCCAGGCCTTAGCCAGTCCCAACAGTCACGCCCATTGAGAGCTTTCTTTGAGTGTGGTGATACCCATCATGGTGAGGGACTACTTCAAACTCAGGAGGGGTACACCTCCACAGGCTACTCAGGTCCCACGGATTCAGTCGGGTCCAGAGACTTCACATGCCATGGTTGTTGCTCCAGTCGCTGCTCAACCCGCAAAGCTAGCAAGGGGTGGGGGATGGGTGGGTAGAGGCTGCCCTAGAGGGGGATGCCAGACCAGATACTATACTTTACCGGGCAGGACAGAGGTAGTCACTTCAGAAGCAGTCATTATAGGTATGCTTCCGGTTTGTCATAGAGATGCATCAGTCTTATTTGTGTCGCACCCTGTTTTCTCGTGAAAGCGAGTTTCTATGTGTGACAACTCTTTTAAATGGGTATTAAAAGAGAAGAGTCGCCACCTAACCATTTTGAGGTGCGTTAGGGCACCTATTTGTAGATAACTCTGTTTAAACTAGTCTATGTTACCAAAGATCGGGTAAGGGGTCAAATTACCTCGAAGAGAAGGTGTTAGTCACTCTTCGAGGTCCACAACTGTGGGTCCCAGCCGAAATTAATGCTACATGGGATTATTGGATTATAATTGTCCTATGTGATAATGTAAGTGAAGGAAGACAGAAAGTTTAAACGTTCAACTATGACATAGACAAGTGTAAAGCAGATTTCATATGTAAAGGAATTAAATGATCAGTACAAGTCTTTGGGGGTTACATAATACAACTTAATTTCTCTAAGTTTAAAGAAAAGAAGGCGCGAGAAACAAACATATAAAAGAGGGGTCCTAAGTTTTTTTTAGCCTAAAGGATCACCCCGCAACATAAATAATACTTCGCAACAGAATAGGGGTTGCTCATATTATCTAGTGGGCACAGACTATCATCTCCTACTACCCAATTACTATCTTAAAGTTATTTACCTAAAGCGCTCTAGTTCAATTCTAAACCGTGTCCTATGTGTGCACTGCCCGTCCCATGCCTATGGTCCAGGAGGCTTTGGACCTACTATTTGGGTGGTTCTAGACTTTGATTAGGGTGATATAAATGATAAGACTAGGCACATATTCAAAACAAGTAGGACTGCAAATAAAACAACAAATGGCTCAAGTTAGCCTCCACACATAAGCAACAAAGCACGCAAACAGGTTTCAGATTATACTATAACAGTTTCGGAATCAAGGTGTATTAGAGTCGTTTGAGACCTATAGACATGGCTTCTATATGACCACACCGTTTAAAACATCTCATGAATAGTGTCATCATCCAGGTTATTTAAATTATAGATTGCAAGTTATAAAGCCTATAGACACGATCTCTAAGCAATTTTCGCTGCGGGGCAGTGAAGCCATTGGAAAACTCAGAATTACCCGTGTTTGATCCTATGGGCATGCTTTCTAAGTGAGTATAAATATCTTATAGGAAGGTTCTCTAATAGTTGGTATTTGAACACAGATTTATCGTGCTTATTCCTATAGGCATGTTATCTAGGCGGGCAGTGTAATAAGACAACATAAGTAGTCGATTAGTTAATCAATTAAAGCCCTATAGACATGGTATCTAGATGAGTATTAATAAAGGTATATATTAATACGATCCTATAGGCATGCTATCTAATAGGGCATAGAAGTAGACATGGGAACAAGTAAAGCACTTAAACTGTCACAAACATATTCTGATAATGTGCGGGCATTAGACAGGTTGAGTAAGTGAAGTGTTGAATTCCTAGAGGCGTGATTTCTATTAATTTGTAGAAATAAAGCATGCCGAACAAAGTATCAAACAAAGAATGCAGACCCTATAGGCATGTTCTCTACCCATTCATACAAAAATTAAAGTATATCCGCTCCCCCATTTCACTAACTCCCCAACTGTTTTGTTTACAAATTATTACAGGCTCAAAATAATGAATACAAGTATAAATATTACACACTGAATGACTACAGGCCTAATAAAAAGAACAGGCCCAAAGGAAAATAACCAAGTGCTGCTTAGGCCATCAGCATGCTTACTTTCACACGAATAGCAGAACCAAATCCAAACACACCTCAAACAAGAGATATATCCATTGCACAGCCCGGGGCCACACATGAGATCATATCAGGCCTAGATGGAGGACACATTTACCTAGCAATTGCAGATTAATCACTCAACCACATAAGTTAACGAAACAAACATGGAAACAAATTAACAGTTCTGAAGTCTATTAACAATAATACCTCATAGGGACAAAATTACAAAAGAAGCATATTGTGACTTGCATTTAGAAGCTAAGGGATCACAACAACTAGGAGAACCAACATGACTTAGTTTCAATGTGGCAAGTTTGACATAGAAAACAACATAAGTTCATGATTGAGCAATTATTAGACAAAGGAAAGGGTGTAGCATACTGAACATAGTCACACATTAGGAGGACTTAAGAGGCATGTCTATTGAGTTATCAGAGGGAACACACACATGCCCAGTTTTCCAGAAAATCAAAACGAGAGTAAGGCATGATCCATGATTAATCAAAGGGACTTTTAGACCTTGGAACTTCTAATCATAGAAGTATGGTAGGGTTATAGTCAAGACAATAGCAAATTTTCACATCCAGGTTTCTATCATGAGAGCCTAAATAGTATAACAAACAAACTAGTAAGCATAATCTACAATAGTCGACAAACCAGTTTAACATGCTGAGTATAACACAAAGATTCAAAATCCAAAGAACTCAGCATACTAATTTAAGGTTAATAGGACATGCAATTTTTAGGGCTTATACCAATTGACCATGTGTAATAGTAGAAGCTAAATACATTGAGATTCAACAAGGAAGTCTTAGGCAATACTAGAGAATATAGGATTGAACAAGTCAAAGCACAATATTAAAGATCTCCAACAACAGAGCAACATGTTTGGCTAAGTATTAAGACAGTGTTGTAACATGAGATGATCAATTTGCAGGGTAGCAGTATAGAAAGAGACTAATGGAAGCAAATTCTAGGCAGGCAGTAATTCCCTAGGAGTTTCTATGCAAGTATTCAAAGGGAGCCATGAAAAAAGGTACAATATTAAATAGTCAATGTAAGAAATTAAGCATACATAAACATAACAGCTTCAAACAAGCATAACAACCTAGAATTCTTCCAAATTGACTATACTGATTGAACATATGCAAACTTATACGAGTTTAGATGAAAGATTGCAAAAGAAATTCAAAGCAAAGGTCGGAAAAGTATCATATTTCGCTTTGAAAGGCCCACATTACAAAGATGTTCAGAAGCATGAACACAAACATGGAAGAAGCATAATTGCGAGGGTTTAGACACTTACCAATTTGCAGATTTAACAACAAATAGAAAAGAATTACCAAGTTCCAATACTTAAGTAAGAACAACAACAAGAATTCCAAACCCTAGTGCGTCAGAGTTCAGAGGAGCTTCGAACGAGCCCCGAACAGTGTTTGCACTAGGGAGGTAGATAGAGAAGATTCTGGTGGCCTTGTCTTTCAGCCGGTCAAAAGCTTAAGTTTTAGAATAGTATAGAGCAAGCGAGAGTGAAAAAACAGTAGCAGTAGTTAAAAGTCTTATAGGGGAAATGGGGTAAGGGGTTTATATAGTGATCGATTTGAACAAACAAACATGGAAACAATCCATTAAACATAAATAAAGCAAGAAAATATCTCATGTAAATCAAAATCGGTATAGGAGATGGAAAATCTCAAACCCTAGTTGGGTCCAACCGTCTGAAAATCGAACCAAAGGTGCAAATCGTTTCTCGTTGAGCGTATATAGACGGAGTAGTGTCAAAGTCCCAAAGATTCGAGTCATCCTAGTCCGATCTTGGAAGTGGTACTTTCCAGAGTTAGGTAAGTACCTAAGTAATACCATAAACGGATGGCCTGAAACGGGAGAATGCTAATAAGGTAAGTAGATCGTAGATTGATTCTATTTCTAGGTCGGAATTAGAGAGAAATTAGGTTGCTGCTGCTAGCGTTTACAGAAGAGAGGAAAAGGTTCGAGAGAGTATAGAGGTGGCTTAACGGGTAAATGATCTCTAGGGTTAGGGAGATGGGTTATAAGGAGAAAGGACGAGTTTATTATGGACCGTTGATCATTTAATATCAAAGGCCAAGATCAAAGGGGAACAGGGTAGGTTAATTGGAACTGGTCAAGATCAAATTTAATAAAGGGTTATTTGGTTTGGGTTAAAAGACTGTGCCAGAGGTTTTTGGGCGTTTGGGCCTTTGAAATTGTCCAAAAATTAGCTCAAAATCGGGCTACAATTTAAATACACAAAATTCATTAAGTATAATTTGTAAAAATAATATTATTTATGTGGTAAAATTCTTTAAAATAATAGCTTAACATTATAAAAATATTTTTAAAAAAAAATACTATTTTAGCATAAATAATATAATAAATGCAATTATGTATAAAATATAGGCTATTATTGTAAATAGTATAGAAAAAATAGAAAGAATTAAATTAAAATTATGCAAAAAGAAATAAAATATTATAAAATGAATAAGGGTATAGAATGATAAATTGGACGATTAAAGCATGTTAACAATAATTTAAAGAGATAATTAATAAATATTTTAAAAAAAATCATGCGAAAAAATCAATTTTAAAGCTTTAAAGATTATAGAAAATGCTTATATAACTCTTGTAAATTTGGTAACAATGCAAAATAATATTTTGAAAGTATATGAAATACTTTATAAAATATGAGGGTAAAATTGGGTATTAATAGCTGCCCCACTTTACCCGGGAATGATGAAAGAGTTGTCGGGTAAAGAAAATAATGACAAATTTTGGCCGAAATGAGTGAAGATGAGGTGTGTTTGAAAACATGGGGCCAAACTCTGGTTCCTGAGTTGCCTACATATCCCTGGTATTATGAAAATCAGGTCGTGTGTAGTTCTGGATCCAACGACGAACGAAACCGATGAGTTGGTGTAAGAGTGGTCGTATGTTTCGAAAAGGATCTTTTGGATTGGATAGTGTCATGAGTAACGGGTGATTTCAAGTGGAGCTATGAATGCGAATTTGGACGTTACGGATATTCGAGATAAATGTTTGGGCGGGTACAGAATAAAGAGTAATCAATTTCCGATCATCGATTACGTTTGAGATAATCAGAGGATATGAGCATTATGAATCAAAACTAGAGCGAGAATTGCTCCCATTTGTAGAACGGTTACCTCATGAGTTACCTGCAAAACTTAAAACACAAGTTATGCGAATATATATAGTTATTGCGGAAATTTAAACATGATGCACATTCCCTTTGGACCATGAGAGTCGTCTTTCAGACGATAAGGATGATGTCCTTATACCATGATGTCCTGGGCCATGAAGCGTATGATGAGGGATTCACAGGTCATGAGATGGTGTCCTCGGGCCATGAGGATGGTGCCTGTAGACTACGACGCCCTTGAATAATGAAATGCAGTTTCGAGAGATCCTCAGGCCATGGCATGCTGTCCTTAGGCTATGAGGATGATGCCTTCAGACTATGACACCTTCGGAAAATGTGGTGATGTTTCAGCCCATGAAATGCAAAGATGCGAGGATATCGATTTCTTGATAAAGGGAACATGTGATGCTTAGTCATATGCGAGAATGAGACTAGGCAATGTTTAGCCTTATATGTGATGAGAGTAGTGCCTAGCCCTATGTATAGGAAGACAACGTTTAGCCTTATGCAATAATGAAGGTAGTGCTTAGCCTCATGCAAAGTGCGGGAGACAGTGCTTAGTCTCATGCAAAGAAAGGCAGCGTTTAGCCGTATGCAATAATGGAGGCAGTTCTTAGCCTCATGCAAAGTGCGGGAAACAATGCATAGTCTCATGCAAAGAAAGGCAGCGTTTAGCCTTATGCAATAATAAAGGCAGTGCTTACCCTCATGCAAGGGAAGGCAATGTTTAGCATTATGCACTAATGGAGGCAGTGCTTAGCCTCATGCAAAGTGCGGGAGATAGTGCTTAGTCTCATGCAAAGAAAGGCAGCGTTTAGACTTATGCAATAATGGAGGCAGTGCTTAGCCTCATGCAAGTGAAGGCAGTGTTTAGACTTATGCAATAATGGAGGCAGTGCTTAACCTCATATAAAGTGCGGGAGATAGTGCTTAGTCTCATGCAAAGAAAGGCAACGTCTAGCCTTATGCAGTAATGAAGGCAGTGCTTAGCCTCATGCGATGTAATGAGGGCAGTGCTTAGCCCTATACAATGTAGTACAGGTAGTGTTTAGCCCTATGTAATGTAATGAGGGCAGTGCTTAGCCCTCTGCAGAGGAAAGAGAAGATTAAATATGAGAAAGAAAATGTTGCTCTTAGCTTGACGCACTTGTGCCTGGCGACTTCTGTCAGTGTGAAGATAGCGGTCTTGTTATATATTATGGACGTGCTTGTTATGTCCATTATGCCTGCATCCAAAGAAAAATTGTGAGTTTTGGGGGAAAGGTCGACTCGTGCTTTTGATTCCTCATTTCGCCTTTTTCCTTGTCTTGACGCCTTATTCGAGTCACCCTGGGTAACGCCTGGCTACTACAGAAATAAAATTTTCAAAACTATGTATTTGCGATAAATCATTTGTGAGAAATGTAGTCGATCAAAATATGTGATGATTCATAAAACAAAGAATTTTGTTGAATCATAGACTGTGACACGCTTTGAGACATTGCGACCTTCTCAACTCGGAATTTTGAGCTCCCTTCTCAAAATTCTACCTCAATTTACATGTATAACCTCGGCGATAAACTTCTTAGCGATCCTTGACGTAATAAGATTGACGAAAACTCGAGATTTGCCCCAGTTCCTGACCGTAGAGGGGAATGAAGATTTTTTTATGATGTGACCGAACCCACAGGCTGCCTATGTATCCCCTCTTAAATGGGAATCAGGTCAAGCATAGTTCACGTTACATCAAAAGAAAGTGCAAATATAACCTCAAACATAATATCTCTTAATGGCGTCCGAATTGATAGGTTTTGGTCATATTTCTCCGTCCATCTCTGCAAGTATGAGTGATCCTCCTGTCAGTACTCGGTGAACCATGTAAGGGCCTTGCCAGTTAGGTGAGAATTTTCCTTTTGCCTTGTCCCGATATGGGAAGATCCGCTTCAACACTAATTTCCCCAGTGTAAATTGCCTCGGTCTAACCATCTTGTTGAAAGCCCTTGTCATTCTATTCTAGTAGAGTTGACCGTGACACATCGCATTCATTCTCTTATCGTCAATGAGATCTAGTTGCTCATACCGGCTCTGTATCCATTCCTCATCACTGAGCTCGGCCTCCTATATGATTCTTAAGGAAGGAATCTCCACCTCGGTGGGTATAATAGCTTCAGTACCGTAGACCAGTAGATAGGGAGTTGCCCCAGTTGACGTGCGAACTGTGGTGCGATATCCGAGCAAAGCGAATGGTAACGTCTCATGCCATTGCTTGTAATTATCTACTATCTTCCTTAATATCTTCTTGATATTCTTGTTGGCGGCTTCCATGGCTCCATTCATTTGCGTCCTATATGCTGTAGAATTTTGGTGCTTGATTTTGAATGTTTCACACATGGCTTTTATCAGATCACTGTTGAGATTGGCAGCCTTGTCAGTAATGATTGCCTTAGGTACTCCAAATTAGCAAATAATACGATCTCGGACGAAGTATGCTACGACCTTCTTAGTCACAACTTTATAAGAAGTGGATTCGACCCATTTTTTGAAGTAATCTACAACCACTAAAATGAAATTGTGTCCCTTTGAAGCAGCGGGTTCAATTAGTACGATGTCATCCATGCCCCAGGCAGAGAAAGGCCTGGATGAACTCGTTGCATTGAGTTAGTTGGTTGGCACCCATAACATATCAGCATGTACTTGTCATTGGTGGCACTTTTGAACATATTTGAAGCAGTATGTCCCCATAGTCATCTAGAAGTACCATGCCCTTAATATCTTCTTGGCCAGAACAAACATGTTCATGTGAGGTCCGCAGATTTTGGCGTGTATTTCTTCGAGGAATCTAAATGCCTCCTTGGCATCGACACATCGCATCAATCCCAATTCAGGAGTCCTTCTATACATAATTCTTCCGCTCTGAAAGAAGTGGTTGGCCAATCTTTGAAGCGTACGCTTATGAGTGTGTGTAGCATTTCCCGGGTATTCTCCTTTCTCCAAATACTCCTTGATATCATGAAACCATGGATTTCCATCGAACTCTTATTCAACATGGGCATAATAAGCTGGTTGATTACGAATCTTTATCGGGATAGGATCGATAAAATTCTTGTCTGGATGTTGTATCATGGAAGACAAGATAGCCAATGCATCTGCAAACTTGTTCTGTATTCTCGAAACATGTTTGAGTTCTATCTTCATGAACCTTTGGATCAAATCTTGCACACAGTGCAGGTATGGCAGTATTTTAGTGTTCTTGTTAGCCCATTCTCTAAGTACTTGATGTACCAGCAGATCTGAATCTCTAATTACCAGCAATTCCTTAATGTTCATGTCGATGGCCAATTTGAGTCCCAAGATGCAAGCCTCGTATTCTTCCATATTGTTGGTGCATGGGAACCTGATCTTGGCAGATACTGAATAATGTTGACCAATTTCTGATACCAAAACAACTCCGAAGCCCACTCCTTTGAAGCTTGCGGCTCCGTCGAAAAACATCCTCCAACCATCGTATGTTTCAGCAATATCCTCGCCTACAAACGACACTTCCTCATCGGGAAAATACGTCTTCAATGGTTCGTGTTCTCCGTCTATGGGGTTCTCTGCCAGGTGATCGTCCAATGCTTGCCCCTTGACCGCCTTTTGAGTCACATAGATGATGTCGAACTCACTTAGTAATATCTATCACTTTGATAGCTTACCCGTAGGCATGGGTTTCTGAAAGATGTATTTCAACATATCCATCCTCAATAGGAGATATGTGGTGTATGCGCAGAAGTAGTGCCTCAATTTCTGGGCTATCCATGTCAAGGCACAACAGATGCATTCCAACAAAGAGTACCGATCTTCGTAAGGTGTGAACATTTTACTCAGATAGTATATCACCTGCTTCTTTCTCCCGGTTTCATCATGTTTACCCAGGACACAACCAAAGGCTCCATCCAACAGGGATAGGTACAATAGTAAAGGTCTTCCTGGCTCCGGTGGGACCAACACGGGCGGCTTGGACAAGTACTCTTTGATTTTATAGAAATCCCTTTGACTCTCTTCGGTCCAGCTTGTCGCAGCATCTTTCCTCCGCATTTTGAAGGTCGGCTCATATATTACTGTTGACTGTGCTATAAAATGGCTGATGTAATTGAGGCATCCCAAAAAACTCATCACATCCTTCTTGCTCTTTCGCGGTGGCAAGTCTTGAATAGCTTTGATTTTTGATGTGTCTAACTCAATACCATGGCGACTGACGATAAAACCCAACAACTTTCCACCAAGGACTCCAAAAGCACATTTTGCAGGATTTAGCTTCAGATTGTACTTTCGAAGTCGGTCGAAAATCTTCCTCATGTCTGCTATGTGATCCGAACTTCTCTTAGACTTGATGATGATGTCATCCACGTACACCTCTATTTTTTTGTGTATCATATCGTGGAAAAGAGTAGTCATGGCCCTTATTTAGGTAGCCCTGCCATTTTTCAAACCAAACGACATTATTTTATAATAATATATTCCCCATGGGGTGATGAAGGCTGTCTTTTCAGCGTCCTCTTTGTCCATCCAAATTTGGTAATATCCTGCGAAGCAATCCACAAAAGATTAGAGTTTATTCTTGGCACAATTGTCGATCAGTATGGTATGTTGGGCAATGGGAAATCATCCTTAGAGCTTGCTCTATTCATATCTCGATAGTCAATGCATACCCTGACCTTCCCATCCTTTTTCGGAACCGGGACAATGTTGGCTAGACAAGTTTGATACTCGACCACCCGAAGTACCTTGGCTTTGATATGCTTGGTAACTTCTTCATTTATCTTTAGTCTCATATCTGGCTTGAATTTCCTAAGCTTTTGTTTTACCGGCAGACATGTAGGGTTGGTAGGTAGCTTGTGGGCCACTATGGATATGCTCAACCCAGTCATGTCATCGTAGGACCATGCAAAAATATCCTCATATTCCTTTGAAATCTCCTTTATACTGAACCATGTTGGAAACCCAAGGTATGACTTGTTTCCTCCCAGCTTGCCTCACTACCCTTATAGGAGCGTAAGGGTAAATTCCTCGCAACCCAATCAATACCAAATGAGTGGTCACTTTGGACCTGATGATGAATTCCTACTAGGGGACCACTCGAAAATCCAATGCACTTGCTCGTCTATCCGATTACTGAAGAAATGCACCCAGCCTATAGCATTCCCAGGCTTTGCAAACTTGTCTGGCGCGAATGTAATTTTCTTTGGGTGATGGCTGGCTATGTAGTCATTCAGTGGCCTACGTAGGAGCTCCTGGTGATAATTTCCCCTTTGAAAGTGTTCTATCAGCCAAACTTGTAGTAGGAGATTACAACCCTCGAAATGTCCAAACACATGCTTGCACCGATCTAGAGCATGGTACATCTCGGCTAAGATCATAGGGATGATGAAGTATTTCTACCCCTCGATACCCTCCATCACGGTCCTGGCGACCATGGCTAAGAGAGTGTGAACTCTCCCTCCCCGCATCAGAAAGATCAACAAACCCAAGAAACAAACTATGAAGACATAGACCCAGCGGTGTACCCATCACAACGAGGTAATGGCTAGCTACTCATGATGCAGGCGATATGATTTGTTGGCCCATATCGCTCATAGAGAAATTCAAAGGGGATGTATGATTTTTTTTAGGCATACCAGTTCGTCGTTCTTCTTAAAACCAGCATTTTCAGAAAATCGCATGGGGTGCGATTTTCTAGCCTCAGTAGACTTGCTCTATCCCATGGTAACTTGGCGAAATCCCTTATTTCTTCCAGAAGAGGAGTCATTTCTATATTGCCAAATTGGAAAACAACTCTCTTTTCATCCTAGAACATGGTGGCTACCTCAATTAATTCCTTGTTGGGTCGAATATTCAGCAAATATGGCAAGTTACCCAGTACTCCCCTCACGTGATTTCTATCACACGGTGCAAGGCCATTCCATCAATCAATTAGTAGAGGCGAGATATTCTGGACCATACCAAACCTGGGGATTTCGTGCATCATTTTCTGCAAACAAATAAAGGTTAGCCCTTTCCCCTTCCAGATTTGACTATTTACGCGATAATGGTCAATATGTTGGCATATTTTTCCAAGCAATACACATAATATGATGGTGTCCTTTGAGAATATGGAAATCCCTTTGGACAAGGTTTACCTAAGCGGGTTGATGCGTCAATGACGTTTCAATCCATACTAGGTTTAGCATGATGCATGTACATTTCAAATCAGAGTCTGGTTTCTAGAAGGGTCTAGACTGGTACTCTCAAGTGGACGACAGGGAAAGGCACGGGACCGTAGACTGCACCGTTGATCGACTAGTCTGCCGCTAATAAGCCTTTTCAGTTTAAAAGGGTATTTTTTTAGGAAAGCGTGGACACTCATCAAGTGCCGCTATGTTGATAATAAGCACGAGTGGAGTATGATGTTAAAAGCATGCTTTATGCAAAAATAGTAACATATAAAAGGGGGGACATATAAAGAAGATTTCATATGTAAATGAATTAAATGATCAGTACAAGTCTTTGGGGGTTACAAGATACAACTTAATTGCTCTAAGTTTAAAGAAACGAAGGCGCGAGAAACAAACATGGAAAGGGGGGTCCTATATTTTTTTAGCCTAAAGGATCACCCCGTGCAACATAAATAATACTTCACAACTCCCTTAGAGTATGGGTTGCTAATATTATCCAGCGGGCACAGGCTATCATCTCCTGCTACCCAATTACTATGTTAAAGTTGTTTACCTAAAGCGCTCTAGTTCAATTCTAAACCGTGTCCTATGTGTGTACTACCAGTCCCATGCCAATGGTCCAGGAGGCTTTGGACCTACTATTTGGGTAGTTCTAGAATTTGCTTAGGGTGCTCAAAATGATAAGACTAGGCACACATTCAAAACAAGTAGGACTAAAAATAAAACAACAAATGGCTCAAGTTAGCCTCCATACATAAGCAACAAAGCACGCGAACATATTTCAGGTTATATAGTAGGCAATTTCAGAATCAAGGTGTATTAGAGTCGTTTGAGACCTATAGACATGGCTTCTATGTGACCACACAGTTTAAAACATCTCATGAGCAATGTCGTCGTCCAGGTTATTTAAATTACAGATTGCAAGTTATAAAGCATATAGACACTATCTCTAAGTAATTTGCGTTGTGGGGCACTGAAGCCATTTGAAAACTCAGAATTACCCATTTTTGTTCCTATGGGCATGCTTTCTAAGCGAGTAGCAATATCTTATAGGAAGGTTCTCTAATAGTTGGTATTTGAACGCAGATTTATCATGATTATTCCTATAGGCATGTTATCTAGTCGGGCAGTGTAATAAGACAATAGAAGTAGTCGATTAGTTAATCAATTAAAGACCTATAGACATGGTATCTAGATGCGTATTAGTAAAGGCATATATTAATACGATCCTATATGCATGCTATCTAATAGTGCATAGAAGTAGACATGGGAACAAGTAAAGCACTTAAACTCTCACAAACATATTCTGATAATGTGCGGGAATTAGACAGGTTGAGCAAGTGAAGTGTTGAATTCCTATAGGCGTGATTTCTATTAATGTGTAGAAATAAAGCATGCCGAAGAAAGTAGCAAACAAAGCATATAGACCCTATAAGCATGTACTCTACCCATTCATACGAAAATTAAAGTATACTCGCTCCCCCATTTCACTAACTCCTTAATTGTTTTATTTACAAATTATTACAGGCCCAAAATAATGAATACAAGTATAAATATTACACACTGAACGACTGCATGCCTAATAAAAAGAACAGGACGAAAGGAAAATAACCCAGTACTGCCTGGGCCTTCAACAAGCTCACTTTCGCATGAATAGCAGACCCAAATCCAAACATACCTCAAACAAGAGATATACCCATTGCACAGCCCGGAGCCACACATGAGCTCATACCAGACCCAGATTTAGGAGCCATTTACCCAGCAATTGCAGATTAATCACTCAACTACATAAGTTAACAAAACACAAATGGCAAACCAATTAACAGTTCTGAAGTCTATTAACAATAATACCTCATAGGGAAAAGATTACAAAAGAAGCATATTGGCACTTGTATTTAGAAGCTAAGGGATCACAACAACTAGGAGAACTAACATGACTCAGTTTCAATGTGGCAAGCTTGACACAGAAAACAACATAAGTTCATGATTGAGCAATTATTAGACAAAGGAAATGGTGTAGCATACTAAACATAATCACACATTAGGAGGACTTAAGAGGCATGTCTATTGAGTTATAAGAGTGAACACACACACATGCCCAGTTTTCCAGAAAATCAAATCGAGAGTAAGGCATGATCCAGGATTGATCAAAAGGATTTTTAGACTTAGAATCATAGAAGTATGGTAGGGTTATAGTCAAGACAATAGCAAATTTTCACATCCAGGTTTCTATCATGAGAGCCTAAATAGTATAACAAACAAACTAGTAAGCATAATCTATAACAGTCAACAATACTAGAGAATGCATGATGGAACAAGTCGAAGCACAACACTAAAGTTCTCCAACAACAGAGCAACATATTTCGCTAAGCATTAAGACAGTGTTGTAACATGAGATGATCATTTTGCAGGGTAGTAGTAGACTTCACATAAAGGGTTCATAAGAAAGAGACTTATTAAAGCAAGTTCTAGGCATGTAGTAATTCCCTAGGAGTTTCAATGCAAGTATTCAAAGGGAGCCATGAAAAAATGTACAATATTAAATAGTCAATGTAAGAAATTAAGCATACATAAACTTAACAACTTCAAACAAGCATAACAACCTAGAATTCATCCAAATTGACTATACTGATTGGACATATGCAAACTTATACGAGTTCAGATGAAGGATTGCAGAAGAAATTCAAAGCAAAGGTCAGAACAGTATCATATTGGCTTTGAAAGGCTAACATAACAGAGATGTTCAGAATCATGAACAAAAATAGGGAAGAAGCATAATTGCGAGGGTTTGAAAACTTACCAATTGCAGATTTAACAACAAATGAGAAGAATCACCAATTTCCAGTAGCAAAGTAAGAATAACAGCAAGAATTCCAAACCCTAGTGCGTCAGAGTTAACAAGAACATCAAACGAGCTCCGAGCAGTGCTCGCACTAGAGATCTCAAACGGGGAACAAACAAACATGGAAACAATCAATTAAACATAAATAAGGCAAGAAAATATCTCATGCAAATAAGAATCGGTATATGAGATGGAAAATCTCAAACCCTAGTTGGGTCCAACCGTCTGAAAATTGAACCAAAGGCACAAATCGTTCCTCGTTTAGCGTATATGGATGGAGTACCATCCAAATACCAAAGATTCGAGTTATCCAAGTCCGATCTTGGAAGTGGTACTTGCCAAAGTTAGGCAAGTACCTAAGTAATATCATAAACGGATGACCAATAACGGGAGAATGCTAATAAGGTATGTAGATCGTAGATTGATTCCATTTCTATGTCGGAATCGGAGAGAAATCATGCGGTGGATGCTAGGATTTGTAGGAGAGAGGAGAAGGTTCAAGAGAGTATTGAGGCGGCTGAAAGGGGAAATGATCTCTAGGGTTAGGGCGAGGGGTTATAAGGAGAAGGGACTGGTTTATTATGGGTCGTTGATCATTTATGATCAACGGCCAAGATCGAAGGGGAATGAGGCGAGTTAATTGGAACGGGTCGCGACCGGATGTAATAAAGGGGTTGTTTGGTTTGGGCTAAAAGACAGGGCTAGGAGTTTTTAGGCATTTGGGTCGTTGAAATTGTCCGAATATTAGCTCAAAATTGGGCTACAATTTAAATAGACGAAATTCATTAAAAATAATTAATAAATAATAAAATATTATTTATGCAGTAAAATGCTTGAAAATAATAGCTTAACATTATAAAAATACTATTTTAGTATAAATAATATAATAAATTCAATTATGTATAGAATATAGGCTTTTATTGTAAATAGCATAAATAAAATAGAAAAAATGCAAATATATTTATGCAAAAAGAGATAAAATATTATAAATTGAATAAGGGTATAGAATGATTAAATCACGTTAAAAATAATTTAAAGAGATAATTAATAAATATTTAAAAATATTGTATGCGAAAAAACCAATTTTAAAGCTTTAAAGATTATAGAAAATTATAGAAAATGCTTATATAACTCTTGTAAATTGGGTAATAATGCAAATGATATTTTGAAAGTATATTAAATACTTTATTAAATATGAGGGCAAAATTGGGTATCAACAATTTGATCCTAGATCCACTTACTCATATGTATCATCTTACTTTGCATCGAATTTGGAAATATCTTGTGATTCTCTGAGTTATCATGTTTATGTGTCCACGCCTGTGGGAGATATTCTATTATTGTGGATCGTGTGTATCGTTCGTGTTTAGTTGTCATTGGTGGTTTTGAGACCATAGTTGATATATTGTTGCTCAGTATGGTAAACTTTGATGATCTTGTGCATAGACTGGTTGTCGCCCTATCATGCTATTTTAGATTGTCACACCAAGACTGTGACATTGGCTATGCTAGGTTTGCCATGGTTAAAGTGGAGTGGTACTTTGGATTATGTTCCTAGTAGGGTTGTGTCATTTCTAAAGGCTCGACAGATGGTTGAGAAGAGGTGTGATGCATATCTAGCCTTTGTGAGAGATGTCAGTGCTGATACTCCTACCATCAAGTCAGTTCTGGTAGTGAGAGACTTCCCAGATGTATTTCCAGTAGACCATTCGGGCATGCCACCCGATAAGGATATTGAATTTGGCATTGACTTGTTGCCGGGCTCTCAGCCCATTTCTATCCCACCATATCTTATGGCCCCAGCAAATTTGAAGGGATTAAAGGAGCAGTTGCAAGAGTTGCTTGCTAAGGGTTTCATTCGGCCTAGTGTGTCACCTTTGGGGTGCGCCGTTTCTTGTTTGTAAAAATAAGGATGGTTCTATGCGCATGCGTATTGATTATCGGCAGTTGAACAAGGTTACAGTGAAGAACATATAACCATTACCACGCATTGTTGACTTATTTGATCAGCTACAGGGTGCCAGAGTATTCTCAAAGATTGATTTGCGGTCAGGGTATCATCAGCTGAAGATTCGAGATTCGTATATCCCGAAGACTGTCTTTAGGACTCGGTATGGTCACTACGTGTTCCTTGTGATGTCATTTGGGCAGACCAATGCCCCGACAATATTTATGCACCTGATGAATAGTGTAATCCAGCCATATCTTGATTCATCCGTTATTGTGTTTGTTGACAACATCTTGTTGTACTCCTGCAGTCGGGATGATCATGAGCAACGTCTGAGGACCGTGCTCTAGACCTTGAGAGAGAAGAAGTTGTATCAAACATTCTCGAAGTGTGAATTCTGGCTTGATTCGGTGGCATTTTTGGGTCATATGGTGTCAAGTGAGGGGATCAAGGTGGACCCGAAGAAGATTGAAGCAGTTTAGAGTTGACCCAGACTGTCTTCAGCTACTGAGATCCGGAGTTTCCTTGGTTTGGCTGGGTATTATCGCTGTTTCATCGAGGGTTTCTCATCCATTGTTGCACCTATGACCAGATTGACCCAGAAGGGTGCTCCTTTCAGATGGTCCAAGGAATATAAGGCGAGCTTTCAAATGCTCAAGATTACTTTGACTACAACCTCGGTGTTGGTGTTGCCTACGGGTTCAGGGTCTTACACTGTGTATTGTGATGCGCCCCGTGTTGGCGTTGGAATAGTATTAATGCAAGATGGTACGGTAATTGACAACACGTCTCAACAGTTGAAGGTCTATGATAAGAATTATCCAGTCCACGACTTGGAATTGCCAGCTATTGTTCATGCATTGAATATTTGGCGACACTATTATTTTTACGGTGTCCCTTGTGAGGTCTATACTGACCACCGGAGTCTACAACATCTGTTCAAATAGAAAGATCTTAATTTTTGGTAGTGGAGGTGGTTAGAGTTGCTTAAAGACTATGATATCACTATTCTATATCATACCGGGAAGGCCAATGTGGTGGCTGATTCCTTGAGTCAAAAGGCAGAGAGCTTGGGTAGTTTAGCATATCTAACGGCAGCAGAGAGGCCACTGGCCATGGATGTTCAGGCCTTGGCCAACCAGTTTGTTAGATTGGATGTTTCGGAGCCCAGTCGAGTTCTTTCTTGAGTGGTTTCTCGGTATTCTTTATATGATCGCATCAGAGAGAATCAGTATGACGACCCCCATTTGCTTGTCCTTAAGGACACGATACAACACAGCGATGCCAAGGAGGCTTCTATTGGAGATAACGGTATGTTGCGGATGCATGCCGGTTATGTGCTCTCAATGTAGATGGGCTACGTAAGTTGATCCTTTAGGAAGCCCACAATTCGCGGTACTCCATTCATCCGGGTGCCACTAAGATGTATAAGTATTTGAGACAACACTATTGGTGGAGGAGGATGAAGAAAGACACAGTAGAGTATGTAGCTCGGTGCCTAGATTGTCAGCAAGTGAAGTACGAGTATCAGAGGTCAGGCGATTTGCTTCAGAGACTTGAGATTACCGTGTGGAAATGGGAGCGCGTTACCATGGACTTCTTTGTTGGGCTCCCACTGACTCAGATGAAATTTGACACTATATGGATGATTGTGGACATGTTGACCAAATTGGCTCATTTCATTCCGGTGGTGACCACTATTGTTTAGAGCAGCTGACTCAGATCTATATCCGCGAGATTATTCATCTCCATGGTGTGCCGGTATCCATTATCTCCGATTGAGGTATGCAGTTTACGTCACACTTTTTGAGAGCAATGTAGCATAAGTTAGGCATACGGGTTGAGTTTAGTACAATATTTCACCCCAGACGGATGGGCAATTTGAGCGCACCATTCAGATATTGGTGGATATGCTTCGTGCATGTGTTATGGATTTTAGGGGTTCTTGGGATCATTTCTTGCCGCTTGAGGAATTTGCCTACTACAATAGCTACCAATCGAGTATTCAGATGACTCCTTATGAGGCCCTATATGGGAGACGGTATCGTTCTCCAGTTGGTTGGTTTGAGCCGGGAGAGGCTAAGTTATTGGGCACGGATTTGGTTCGGGATGCCTTGGAGAAAGTCAAGGTGATTCAGGATCGGCTTCGTACAACCCAGTCTAGATAGAAGAGTTATGCCGATCGAAAGGTTTGTGATGTAGCATTTATGGTTGGGAAGCGGGTTTTGCTCTGAGTTTCACCCATGAAGGTTGTGATGAGATTAGGAAAGAAGGGCAATGTAAGGCCCCGTGAAATGTTTCCTAAAAATCGGGATTATGTGATGCCGGGGTAGGCATAGAGGTTAATAATGGGAGAAATTCTTCGCGGCGAGCTTGTGCGCCGCGGTTCGAACTTTTTGGATTGAACAGTGTGTTGGGGAGTTGAAGGAAAATATTTGACAGAAATAGGCATTTCTGTGGCCCATTATGCGGTTGCATAATCACTCTGCGAGCCGTAGAATGACCGCAGAGTGAAGCAACTGTTTGGGCCATTTTTTATGTCAATTTCGCGGCCAGTTATGTGAACGCACAACCATTTCGCGGGCCGTACTTTGATCGCATAATCAGCCTTATAATCTTTGCGGAGGGAGGTTCTACGGCGCATTATGCGACCGTAGAACAGGTCTGCGGGGCGCATAACGATCGCAGACCCAGACAAATCTTTTCGAGTTTTTGGCACCAAATTGTGCGGCCGATATGCGGACCGCATATCCATTCTGCGGTCACATATGCGACCGTGGATCCTGTTTCGGGGCTTCATTTTTGGGGTTTTTAAATCCGACCCTATTTCGTTAAAACATATGCCATAGTCCATTTTGAGCAAACTCTCTGATACTTTTAGAGTGAGAAAGAGTGCTTAGAGTGAGGGAGTAACCTTAAACCTATTATCCATCAATTCTTGCTCAATCATTGAAGATTAACAACGAAAGTCTTCATCCTAAAGGTAAGAATCTATGCCCTAGCTCTTAATTTCGAAAATCTACTAAAATGGGAGTAATTAGAAAGACAATTATTGGGTGTGGGGGTTGTTATTATGCATGCATGTATTCTTGAAATATGTGGGAAGGTTGTGAGCTAATGATGGTAGAGAATGGGTTGGGGGAATGATGGAATCTTTCCTAAAAGGGCCTTAAAAATCTTAATGCATACATAGTGTTTGATAATATGCTCAAATGAGCTAGAATCATGACCATCTCCCTAATTTTGGTTAAACTTGTTATATTTCTAAAATAGATTGAAGTTGCAAAGAATTTCGGAACATTTTAAAGGTTTAAGGAAGCTCAATTGAGGTATGTTGGCTAAACCCCTTTCTTAGAATCGAATTCCACGGTGTTCATGTAAGTTATGAAAGACCCTAGTTGATCATTATAAAATTGGTTATCCCGAGTAATCTTGTATTGAGAGATACATGTTCAATATGTGTTTCAAATGCATTTATTCATGTTATGTTATCTTTTGAGTATATATATTCAAAGTGTGGCTGTGTTTGTTATAATTGTTACGATTTCAAGTTATGCTTGAGTGAAGGTTATCATGCCAAATTGTGTGAACAAAATCTCGATATGTCTAAGACTCTTAATTGCTCTCATGTGTACCTAAAAGTCTTGAATCGAAGAGTCGTGTGGTCCATATGGTAATGGTGTGTGAAAATGAAAAAGGGAACATGAAATATGAAATTCGACCAAGTGCCAAGAACGATATTATAATTGTGGCCATAAGTGTCGATGAATTGAATAGATATGAAAGAAGTATGATGTGAGATGATTGACTGAAAAAGGTAATGTCTTAGGTGAGACGGCCTAGTCGATCGGGCCGTGATCGAACACCATGCCGCACACATGGTGGTGACTGTACTGGAAATGATAATTGAAAATGTGGTTATGGTTGATGTCTCAAATGAGATGACCTAGCCGATCGGGTCGTGATCTGACTCCATGTAAGAATACGGTGGTATTGTGAATCATGGTATATCGGCACAAAAGATCACCTAACCTAATATTATGGAAATTGACTTGAAAACTTATGTGATCCTTAACTTGATGTTTTAGTATTATTTGAAGCTCTTATTGAATTCTTGACTATTTCTCCTTGTATTATTATTCATTCTATTGAGATGGTGTTTAGTTTTACATACTAGTACTATTCGACAGTACTAACGTCCCTTTTTTCGGGGGCGCTACATCTTTAAATGGATGCAGGTGGGTCCATAGCAGGCAGTGTTGATAAGCGATAGTGGTACATCCTCTTCCCAGCAGACTTGGTGAGCCCCACTTCATCCTGGGGTCACGTATTGTATCTTTAATTCATATTATTATCACGTCTCGAGGTATAGCCGGGGCCTTGTTGACGGCAATATCATAACACTCCTTTGTATCTTTTAGAGGCTCCGTAGACACTATGTGAGTTGTACATGGGTGCTAGAAAATTCAAACAGATTATGTTGTGTTTTGATCTCTTATTTTACTTGAATCATAAGAATGTGTGTATTTTTGGACTTTAAAAATGATGTAACCAATGAGATGATTTAGTATTGTATATTTGAACATCCTACTGTTTGATTAATGAAATCATGTCTTCTCTTGATCATGGGTGAGTTGGGTAGAAAGTATCTACAGGCTTGCTCGACCGGGTTCACTCGATTGAGCGCCGGTCACACTTCCTGAGGTTGGGATGTGACAGGCAAGTTGAGCCCTAGGTATATCAGAGCTTTTGAGATCCTTGAGAGGATTGGTCAGGTGGCCTACAAGCTTGCATTGCCACCTAACTTATCTGTCGTTCATCCGGTGTTCCATGTTTCTATGCTTCAGAATTATTATGGTGATCCGTCTCATGTTTTAGACTTCAGCACAATCCAATTGGACAAGGATTTGACTTATGTTGAGGAGCCAGTGGCTATTTTGAACATACAGGTCTGGAAGTTGAGATCAAAGAACATTGCTTCAGTGAATGTTCAATAGAGGGTTCATCCGATCGAGGAGGAGTCCTGGAGACCGAGCGCTATATGCAGAGTCATTATCCTCATTTGTTCATTAATTCAGGTATGTCCTTATGCACGTTCGAGGACGAACGTTTGTTTTAAGAGGGGGGAGAATGTAATAATCTGACTGATCATTTTGTGTAATTGCGCCCCTTTTCCTCTTTTGCTACTTCACACATGTGTGTTTATGGTTTTATGACTTACGGGGTTGATTAGATTCGTTCCGGTAAGATTTCAGGTGGATTTGGATCCTTTGATTCTTGGCTTAGAGGCCTAAGTTAAAAATATCGACCAAACATTGACTTTTGTGAAAATGACCCCAAAACGGTATTTTGATGGCTCTGATAACTTCGTATCATGATTTTGGGCTTGGTCGTATGTCCGCGTAGGTTGATTTGTGTTATTTTACTGAAATTTGGCAATTTGAAGCTGAAAAGTTTGGCCGTAGATTGACGTTTAGTTATCGAGTTCAAAATTTGATTTTGGGACTTGGAATAGGTCTGTTATGTTGTTTAGAACTTTTTTGGAAAATTCGGTATCATATGGAGTTGAATTATAGGATTCGGACGCTTAGTTGCATTTCTAGTAGTTCTTGAACTTTACATTGAAATTCATGCATTTTAGTGTTTGATTCGTATTTCTAGATATTATCTTTGTGTGTTGATCGTGCGAGTGAGTTCGTATGATGTTTTTAGACTTGTGTGGATGTTTGGTTCGAATCCCCGAGGTCTCGGATGATTTTCGGATATGTTTCAGAATGTTTTGGAGTGGAAATGAAATTTCTAGTGTTGCTGGTGCTCTAATAGCGCAATTGCGAGCACCAGCCTTGCAATTGCGAAGGTGTCAGTGGGGGCTCTGATGTCGCAATTGCGACTGACCCCTTTGCAATTGCGAAGTCAGCAGGCTTGGGGCTTGGGTAGCTTTTGCGAACAATTGTTCACTTTTGCGAAGAAGTCCAGCTTTTGAGGTTGTCAGGGTTCGCAAATGCGATCCCTGGTCCGCATATGCGAGGATTCGCAAATGCGAACTCTATGTCGCAAATGCGAGATTTGCAGCTGGACAAAATGGCCGGGAGTCGGGATTTTTCAACATATGTAGGAGGCAATTTGGAGAGGGAATTTTTATCTACAAACATTGGGTACGTGATTCTAATCAATTTACAACTATATTTCATCAATATATCATAGATTTAACATCAAAATCATGTGAATCAAAATGGAAATTTGTGAAACTTTGTCAAGTTCTTGAAAAATAAGAATTTGAGTTTTGAGAGTCGATTATGACTCGGATTTTGAAACGAATGACATATATGAACTCGTGGGGTTACGGGTAGTCGGAACCTACCCTGGGACCCGGGCTTTGACCGAACATGTCCCCGGTTGACTTTTGTTGACTTTTTGGAAAAAGTGTAAAGATCGTAGCTTTATCTAGTGTAATTATTTTCCCTTATATTGTTTGATGATATTAAGTTAATTTTGGTTAGATTTGAGCCGCGTGGAGGCATAATTTAGGGGAAAAGCTATTTTTGAGGGTTGAGTTGGCCTGGTTGAGGTAAGTATCTTGCCTAAGTTTGTGTGGCGGAACTACCCCTTAGGATTTGGGATTGATTGTGGCATTTGTGCTATATGAAAACAGTGTACGCAAGGTGACGAGTGGGTACATGGGTTATATGTGGTATATGACCGGTTTAGGCTACTTAGACTCTTTTCATGCTTTAATTGAATTATCATATCATGTTTTAAATTCTCAAAGTCAATCTACTCTTACTTGTGTTAGTCTATCTTACATGCCTTAAATGACTTTGTTAACGATTTTTCTACATCTTACTTGATATTTTGCACTTATGCTTCAGTTGAAGTTGTTGCCTCCTTCATTGTTACATGTTACCTCTTCCATCATTGATTTATCATTATTTGAAGTCATTGTTACATGTTATCTCTTCCATTGTTGATTTGTCATTATTGGAATTCATTGTTACATGTTATCTCTTCCATTGTTGATTATCCTTATTTGAAGTCATCATTACATGTTATCTCTTCCATTGTGAGTTATTCTTATTTAATAGCATAGTTACATATTATCTCTCTCATTGTTGAGATATTGGTGTTGAAGTTGTGAAAGTTGTTATCCTATTGAGGCGAAGTTGTTAATTGTTGAGATATCCTTCTTGTTGAGAAATTTACATTCATTGTTATTGTTGATGTTCTTGTACACATTGTAGTAGAGCCATAGGCTATTGTTGTGGAAATATTGATATTGTTGATTATGGCACATGGGCACTTGTGGTGCGAGTTGTTACTGTGATGTGATATCGATGCGCTTGCGGTGTTTAAGGATAGGGGTTAATGTGCATGCGGCGACATAAGGTGGGACTTATGTGCGTGTTGCTTGTAAGGGAATTACTTGAAGCCACGCGGCGTCATAAGGTGGGATAAAGTGCGTGTAGCTATTTCGGGGAAAATATTTTCAAAACTATTTAAATGTAAAGCTCACACGACGGTATAAGGAAAGATTGTGATTGAAATTGAGAAATGTGAATACGAGGCGGTACCTCGGTTGTTATTCTTGTTGTACACGAGACGGTACCTCGATTGTGATTCTTGTTGTTTCTTTCATGTTGTAACGAGTTATTGGTGGAACACTTCTTGTTTCTTTTATTCTTCCTTAGGCTTATCAGTTTGGATCCGTATTTGACTTTGATGATTCTCTTTAATTGCTTCCTTTATGTTATCTCTATGCTTATAATTCTGGCATTAGTCTATGTTACTAACTTGTTTCGTATCAGTTATTTCTCCGTCTTTCATTACTTCTCGTTATTATATTTTTATTCTGTTTATTACATCCTAGTAGGTGTCTTTACCTTTTCTCGTCACTACTCTGCTGAGGTTAGGCTTGATACTTATTAGGTACCATTGTGGTGTATTAATACTACGCTTCTGCACATCTTTTTGTGCAGATCCAGGTATGTCAGCTCATGCTAGACGTTAGTGCTGATTGTAGCTGTTTGTCGAAATTCAAGGTATACCTGCTCGACATCCGCAGGCCTCGGAGTCACCTTCCGTTATCCTTATAGTATTGTTGTTTCCCTTTCGGTATGACTCAGTCTCACCGGGTTTTAGCAACATTGTAGTTGTGTTTAAGTTATCGAGATATTTATGAGAATTGTTAGTTTATATCATGTTTTAGCCCTTATTTCTGTCAATATCTCTCATTTGTTTAGGCTTACCTAGTCTTAGAGACTAGGTGCCATCACGACATCCTAAGGAGGAGAAATTGGGGTCGTAAGATAAACAGTAAAACAAGATAAGGGTGGGGACTTCAAGGACTACGAACGTGGCTTTGCTCTACCTCAAGTCTGCTGGATAGATCATATCCGAACAATCTCCTCTATGCGCTTTCATACCCGGTTGCAGCGCGCAACCCGATCCCAATACCATTTCAATATCTGTTGTGGCGAGTAATCTGATCCCAGTATCATTTAATTTTCATTCTGTTGCGGCGCGCAACCCGTTTTCAATATCAATTCACTATCATTAATAACTCAACACAACCAATTCCGAAATCCTAACACAAAAGGTACTAAAACGTACAAACACCAAGGAATTACCAGTACAAACAAAGAACAACCAACATCTCATATTCACAAACCTCGACAAATTATTAACGCAAGAATAGGTAAGGGCTCACACAATCATATATAACATAATAAAGTGTGCAACGAGTAAGGTAAAGGCAATAAAGACATGAAACAGTGAAGATGTTCAATTAATATAGGTGGGTGCATATAACAGGTAACAAGATATTGATCGAGGGATGAAGAAATAGAAACAAGTAACAAATAAACAGATAATAAATAATGCAAACATAACAAGTAATGGCATGTAACAATCAAAGCATGTAACGAGATACAACATGGAATAAATGATGACATAAAGATATATAGCCCACCTCACATGCTTTAACCCATGACAGCACATATACACTCGTCACCTCATAATTATCGCCCCCAGACATAATTCACGTAGCAAATATGCCAAACAAGCCCTAATTCCCTCAAGTCATAGTTAAACATGATATTTACCTCCTTCCGGAATCAAATAAACAATCAACCATGGATTTTCCTATAGAATAAGCCTCAAAACCAACCAAATCTTGCCAAATATTATTCAAACAAACCACAAACAAGTATTAGAAACTATCCACAAATGAAAAAGGTTCAATCTTTTGCTAAATTGGAAAAGTAAAAAAAAGTCAACCCCAGACTTGCTTGGTCAAAATTCGAGATTCAGACCAAATTCCGATAACGCATTCACCTTCGAGCCTAGTTATGTGATTTATTTCGAAATCCGGCCTCAATTCAAGGTCTAAATCTCAATTTTATAAATTTTCTAAATTCTACCCAAAACCCCTAATTTCTACTTTGAAATTCATAGATTTGATGTTATGATTCATGGAAAAGTAATTGAAATTGATTGATAACTAGTTAAAATCGCTTACCAATGAATTTTGGAAGAAAATTCTCTTCAAAAATTGCCTCTAGAGAGTTTATGGTTGGAAAATTGTGCAAAATGAGCTAAGTCCCGATTTTTCAACTTTTACCCACTTGTAGGTATCGCAATTGCAAACTCTTGTTCGTGATTGCAATATTTGCAAAAGCGATCCACTGATCCCAATTACGATCAGTGTCACAGCCCCTCAGGAGTTGCAATTGCTACAAAAGCCTCACATTTGCGACAACCCCCATGTGCGCAAATGCGATCAAAGCTTTGCATTTGCGAAGCTGGCCAAAATTCCCAAGTGTTACAAATGCGTTAGATATATCCCAATTGCGGAGCTCCCCCCATCCGCATTTGTTACCAAAACATCGCAATTGCGAATAGCCCATCCCCCCAGCCCCATTCGCAAATACGAGTAGTCACTAGCAAAAGTGATGCTCGCATTTGCGAGATCTGCAGGTATAAGGTACTAGATTTTGCATCATCTATTCAACACCTACCAAAACACATCTGAGCCCCTCGGGCTCCAATACATACATGCACACAAATATAATAACATCATGCAAACTTGCTCAATAACTCAAATCATAAAAATAACATCAAATTTCAAGAATTGATCAACAAGAATCAAGATTTCAACTTTGAAACTCATTTCATTTTAATTTTCCACATAATACGCCGAAACATGCTCGGGTCACCCAGGACCCCAACCAAATGTGTGTACAAATCCAAAAATATCGTATGAATCTACCAGAATCATCAAAATAGCGATCTGAGTTCGTTTACTAAGAACGTTGACCGTGGTCAACTCTAGCCTCGTTTTAAGTCAAAAATCCTATTTTCATCAAAATTTCACATAAAAGCTTTTTGTAAAATAACACCGACCATGCAAGCAAGTTATATAACATCAAATGAAGCTATGAGAGATCTCGGAATAGAGAAAAAGGAGCTAGTACTCAAAACAACCTATCGGGTCGTCACATTCTCCATATCTATAAGAAACGTTCGTCCTTACACGAACATAGAAATGTACCTGGAATGGTAAAAAGGTGCGGGCATCTACTCCTCATATCAGACTCAGACTCCCACGTAGCCTCCTCGATCGGCTGATCTCTCCATTGCACTTTCATAGAAGGAAACTTCTTAGACCTCAACTTCCGAACTTGTCGGTCTAGAATAGCCACCGCTCTTCCTCATTGGTCAAATTCTTGTCAGGTTGCACTGTGTTGAAGTCTAAAATATGTGACCTAACTTCATGGTACTTCGAAACATGGAAATATGAAACACTAGATGTACCCCTGCTAGGTTAGGAGGCAATATAAGCCTATAAGAAACCTCTTAAACTCTTTCCAAGATCTCAAACAGCCCAATAAACCTCAGGATTAGATTTCCCTTCTTCCCAAATCGCATCACGCCCTTCATAGGCGAAACTCAAAGAAGAACCTTCTCACCGACCATATAAGCCACATCTTGAACCTTCATGTCCGTATAACTCTGTTGCCTGGACTGAGCAGTACAAAGTCTCTCCTGAATCACCTTAACCTTCTCAAAAACATCACGAACCAAATCAGTGCCAAACAATCTAGCTTCACCTGGCTCAAACCAACCAACCAGCGAATGACATCGCCTCTCATACAAGGACTCATACGGAGCAATCAGGATGCTCGACTGATATTTGTTGTAGTAGGTGAACTCCGCTAGAGGTAACAATGGTCCCACTGACCCCCGATATCCATAGAGCATGCCCGCAGCATGTCCTCCAATATCTTAATAGTGCGCTCGGACTGTCCGTCCATCTGAGGATGAAATGTGGTACTCAGTTTGATCCGCGTGCCCAACTCACACTGCACGACTCTCCAAAAATGCAATGTGAACTACGTGCCCCAATCACAAATGATAGAATTAGGCATGTCGTGCAAGCTGATAATCTCCCGGATGTAAATCTGAGCCAACCGCTCTAAAGAATAGGAAGTTATCACCGGAATGAAGTGTCCAGACTTAGTTAACGGTCCACAATAACCCAGACAGCATCATATTTCCTCAAGGTTCGTGGTAAGCCTACCACAAAATCCATAATGATGTGCTCCCACTTCCACTCCGGTATCTCCAATTTCTGAGTCAACCCACCCGGTTTCTGATGCTCATACTTCACCTGTTGATAATTTAAACACCGAGAGGCACAATCAACAATATCTTTCTTCATTTTCTGCCACTAATAGTGCTTTTTCAAGTCGTGGTACATCTTCGTGACACCTGAGTGGATGGAATAGCAGGAACTGTGAGCCTCCTCAAGGATCATCTCTCTCAACCCGTCAATATTTGTAACACAAATTCTGCCCTAAATACGCAAAACACCATCATCTCCAGTCACAACCTCCTTAGCACCATCCCGCTGCACCATGTCGTTCAACACCAACAAGTGAGGATCATCAAACTGGCGACCCTTGATGTGCTCCAACAACGATGACTATGCCATAACACAAGCAAGAACTCATCTAGGCTCCGAAAAATCCAACCTCATGAACTGATTGGCCAAATCCTGAACATCCATGGCTAGTGGCCTCTCCACTGTCGGTAAATATCCCAAACTGTCCATGCTCTATGCCTTCCTACTCAATGCATCGACCACTATATTAGCCTTCTCCGGATGATATAGTATGGTGATATCATAGTCTTTTAGTAACTCTAACCCTATCCGCTACCACAAATTAAGGTCCTTCTGCTTGAACAAGTGTTAGAGACTCTAATGGTCGGTATAGACCTCACATGGAAAGTCGTATAGATAGTGCCTCCAAATCTTCAGTGCATGAACACTGGCTGCCAACTCTAAATCATGCACGAGGTAACTCTTCTCATGAACCTTCAACTAACGAGACACGTAGGAATTCACCCTACTGTCCTGCAACAATACCGGCCATGTCCAATATGCTATGAATCGCAATACAGTGTAAGATCTCGAACATGTAGGTAACACCAATGTTGTGTCTGTAGTCAATGCAATCTTGAGCTTCTAAAGCTCACTTCACACTTGTTGGACCATCTGAAAAGAGCAACATTCTTGGTCAACTTGGTCAGTGAGGCTGAGATAGATTAAAACTTCTCCAAGAACCGGCGATAATAAACCACCAAACCCAAAAGCTACGAATCTCTATAACTGATGTAGGTCTAGGCGAGTTCTGAACTTACTTAATCTTCTTAGGATCCACCTTGATGCCCTTGGAAGATATAACATGCCCAAAAAAGGCAACCGAGTCTGAAAATCACACTTTTGAAAACTTAGCATATAACTGACGATCCTTCATAGTCTGAAGTACGATCCGTAGGTGGTGCTCATGCTCATCTCGACTATGAGAGTAAACCAAAATATCATGAATGAAGATGATCACGAAGGAATCTAGATAGGCATGAACACTCGGTTCATCAAATCCATAAAGGTTGTTACGTTGGTCAAGCCAAATGACATTATCAATAAATCATAGTGACCATACCGAGTCCAAAAAGCTGTCTTAGGGACATCCTATGCCCTAATCTTCACCTGATGGTAGTTTCAACTCAAATCAATCTTGAAAAACATCTTGGCCCCTTGAAGTTGGTCAAATAAGTCATCAATCCTCGGCAACATATACTTGTTCTTGATAGTGACCTTGTTCAACTGTCGATAATCTATGCACATCCTCATCGATCCGTCCTTTTTTGTCACAAACAACACTGGTGCACCTCAAGGCGAGACACTAGGTCTAATGAATCCCTTGTCAAGCAAATCTTGCAACTGCTCATTCAATTCTTTCAACTCAACTGAAGCCATACGATATGGTGGAATAGAAATAAGTTGAGTGCCCGGAACCAAGCCAATGAAAAAGTTGATATCTCTGTCGAGTGGCATCCCTGGATAGTCTATAGAATCACCTCGGGGAACTCTCTCACCCCCAGAACTGAATCCATGGAAAGAACCTCGGCACTAGATTCACGGATATAAGCCAAATACGCCAAACACCCCTTCTAGACCTTATGTTGAGACTTCACGTATGAAATGACCTGCTAGTGGAGGGACCTGGAGTCCCTCTCCCCTCCAATCGAGGCATCCCCGACATGGCTAACGTCACAGTCTTGGCATGATAATCCAAGATATCGTGATACGGTGACAACCAATCCATGCCCAAAATCATGTCAAAATCCATTATATTAAGTAACAGAAGGTCAACCCTAGTATCATAGCTCCCAATAGTGACCAAACAAGAACGATAAACCCGGTCCACCCTAATAGAATCTCCAACGGGGATAGACACATAAACAGGAGTACTCAAAGAATCACGACACATATCGAAATATGAAGAAAAATAGGATGACACATATGAGTAAGTAGAGCCCGGATCAAATAATACTGATGCATCTCTATGGCAAACCGGAACAATACTTGTGATGACCGCATCAAATGACTATGTCTCATGTCTAGCTAGAAATGCATTGCAATAGATATGGGCCCCACCAATCTGACCTCCACCTCTTGGGAGGCCTCTCACTGACTGGCCTCTACCTCTAGCTATCTAACCTCCACCTCTAGCTGTCTGACCCCAGCCTTTAGCTGGCTGAGCAGGTGGTGGTGAAACCGGTGATGGAATCATGGCACGAGTACCCTGTTGTGATCTACTGCCACTCAATCTAGGACAGTACCTACTGATATGACCTACGTCACCGCACTCAAAGCAACCCCTCGGCTAGCATAACTACTGAGTTTAAGACAGTCCCTAATGACTTTAGTGACCACAGTAGTAACTCTATAGTGGTGGTGCACTAATAGGAGCTGAAGGTACACTGAATACTGGCTACTCGAAACGAACCCAGACACACCGTGACCACCTGAAGGACCATGAGACACTTGCATTGCTGACTGAACGGGCCTAAAAGGATGACCTATATCAAATGTATATTTGCCTCTAGACGAGGCACCACTGAAACCATCAAAATGGCGAGGCCTCTTCTCAGTTATTGCCAATGTACCCTGGCCATAAATAATCTCTATCCACCTAGAAATCTCCGAGTAAAAGAAATATCATCCTCGGTCTTTGTGGCCACCTGTAGCCTAATGCTATATGTAAGGCCATCTATAAATCTCCTCACCCTTTCCTTCTCACTAGAGATTAGGATAGCTCCATGGCGTGATAAATCCACAAATCTGGTCTCATACTGAGTAACGGCCATGCTGCCCTGCTGAAGGCACTCAAACTGACTACGAAAATCCTCTCTATGAGTGAAGGGGATAAAATTCTTTAAGAACAACTGTGAGAACTAGGCCCAAGTGAAAGGAGGTGAACCTGCTGGTTTGCCCCAAACATATTCCTTCCACCACCTTTTGGCAGAGCCACATATCTGAAACACTATGAAGTCAACTCCATTGGACTCCATTATACCCATGTTGCGCAATACCTCATGGAAACGGTCCATGAATCTTGGGAGTCCTAAGATGTTTCACCACCAAAGCTAGTTTGAAACAACTTGGTGAGCTTGTCCAACCTCTTCAGCTCCTCAGCTGACATCCCTCCTCGGACTGTGTAGCAACAATGGGCTGAGCAGCCCCAACTAGTAGAACTGTTGGGGTCTGATATTCGTGAGCTATATGCTATGGAGTGTGAGTAGCGGGAGTCTAGGCTCCTCTCATAGCTTGAGAGACGGCTAGTGCCAAAAGGAACACACCGGCCTAGGCCGAACTATCCATAAGGCCCATCAGACGGACTATGGTGTCCTGAAGCACTGGGGTAGAAATAAACCCCTCTGGGGCCTGATCTGGTCCAACAGGCGCGGTCAGAATAGGGATCTCATTCTATGCTCAATTTGAGGCTCAACAACAGGTGTTGCTGCACGCCGTGCAACTCTACCTCAATTCTCCAAGATATATCAAATCCAAGCAATCTCCTATATGCGTCACTCAGACCAACACCGAAATTTGCACAAGAAGTGTAGAAGTGTAGTATGAGTACAACCGACTCCACGTACTCCATAAGTTCCGATCCTAACTCGACGAAGTAGTGACGAGGCTATGACAAAACATTCACTATAAACCTATACGAATAATAAATAGAAGACAACAGAAATATAGAGAAATAGATAAACTCATAAGAACGGGACCCAAAGGTCAATTAATAGAGGGCCCCAGAATAAAATCATGTCATAACCTCAAATCACAGTACAGAAATAGAACACCATAGCTACAAACAGTTAAATCACATCATACACCATTGCGGCATGCAACCCGATCCCAATATCATTTCAATATCTGTTGCAGCTTGCAACCCGATCGCAATATCATATCAATAACCGTTGCAACGAGCAACTCAATCCCAGTATCCTGTCATTTCCATTCTGTTGCGGCACGCAACTCGTTCCCAATATCAATTCACTATCATTAACAACTCAACACAACCGATTCTGAAATCCCAATACAAAAGGTACTAAAGCGTACAAAACACCAAAGAACTACGAGTACAAACAAAGAACACCCAACATCTCATATTCACAAACCTCAACAAATTATTAACGCAAGAATAGACAAGGGCTCACACAATCAGATATAACATAATAAAGTGCAACGAGTAAGGTAAAGGCAATAAAGGCAAGTAAAAGCATGAAACAGTGAAGATATTCAATTAATACATGTGGGAGCATATAGCAGGTAAGCAAATAGTGATCGATGGATGAAGAAATAGAAACATGTAATAGGTAAATGATAGTTAACAAAAAAGGCATAAAGAACAGGCAATGACATGTAGTAATCAAAGCATCTAACAAGATATAACATGGAATAAATGATGATCTAAAAATAAATAGCCCACCTCGCATGTTTTAACACATGAAAATGCATATACACTCGTCACCTTGTATATACACCGTCCCCACACATAATTCACGTAGCAAATAAGCCAAACAAGTCATAATTCCCTTAATTCAAAGTTAAACATGACACTTACCTCCTCTCGGAATCAAATCAACAATCAACCATGGCTTTTCCTTTAGAACAAGCATCCAAACAAACCAAATCTAGCTAAATATCATTCAAATAATCCAAAATAAACTTTAGAAACTGCCCACGAATAAAAAATGTTCAATCTTTAGCTAAATTAAAAAAGTAAACAAAAGTCAACCCCGGGCTCTCTTGCTAGAAGTCCGAGATTCGGACCAAATCCCGACTACCCATTCACCCCCGAGCCCGGTTATGTGATTTTTTCGAAATTCGACCTCAATTCGAGGT